>NC_142929.1:124775491-124782991 GCF_046866305.1 Octopus bimaculoides | reverse complement strand
AAATAATTGTGAATCATTGATGCCTCTGACATATCTATAGAATGAAAGACTAAACGAAAATAGTTAACTTTGCCTCTAACCCCAACTTGCCATCTGGTCAACCCGGCGAAATCGGAGATCAGTCTGGTGAGCAAACACATACTAAGGAAAATCAATGATAACATAAAGACGGCTTCCAATCGCTCTTTGTGCGTAGCATCAATTAAGTGATTTCAAGGTTCACCCAATTCGATATAGTCGATTTTTACCTGTCAGTATCAATAGGGCTGCTGGTAAAGGCTTCACTAACATTAGCGACAGACACATTGAAGTAATTAAGCATGTCAGAAAAAAACTGCTCTTTATAAAGGGTGGACATCAACGTTCTCTCTAATCATCCTACAAGCATTGTAACCGGAATTTCAATAAGAATTTCGAATTTATCTGCTAACGAGATAATATTTAACAACTACGCTCTACATTACAACCAAGCATTACAGCTAAGTGGTTTCCAGGAAAAAAATATTATATACATAATACTATACTAAAAAAAAATAGCAAACACATTTACCGAAAAGAATGCTAAACCTATTAAATCTGCCTCTTCTGAAAATCATTTAAATAATTTGGAATCTAAATTACACACAAGACCACACCGGCCATATCGAAAATCTACTTAAATTCGTATGACACCCAATTAAAAATATAACAATGCTCAACAATGTATTTAAATCAAGAAAACATGAAATCATTTGGTACACCCCTCCCCTTTCCCTTAAAATAAAATCCTTACCGAAACTTTTCTTTAAAATTTTAAAAACAAACTTTCCGAAACACCATAAATACTATTCCATATTCAATAAATATTCTGTGAAAATTTGTTTCCCTACAACTCTTAATTTGGGATCGATAATATCCTCTATTAATAAATCGAAAATTAGTGCGTAAACCTGTAAATCTAGTGTGTCAGATAAATACAAGAATCTTGGTCAATTTCCCAACTATAAAACACATGCAACTTTTAGCTCCAATACGATTACCCAATCTGAAACTGATACAATTTGAATAACACTATTGGCCAACAACCTAATATCCCGGCTCCAAATTTATCTAAATTAAAAATGAAGCAGCAAAGAAGAAGAAAAAGATGCAATTGCCGCGTAAATGATTCTTCTCCCCTTGCGGGGTATTGTGCGCGATATAACGTTAAATATAAATGTCAGGTATCCACACCAGATGCATAACCTAAAATATACATCGGTAGTACCACTGATTTTAAGCGTAGATATCGAACTCATATCAATTCTTTTAATAATCCTAAATATAAAACGGCTACCATGCTTGCTAAGTATATCCATATGCTCAAATCAGAAAACAGAAAATATACACTAAAATGGTCCATTGAGTCAGAAGCCCTCTCATATAACACTGACTTAGGTAAGTGTAAATTATGTATAAGGGAAGCGCTCATCATTCTTCGAACTCACAATCTATCGCAACTAAACAAATTGTCAGACGTGTTTTTTTCATGCAAATATAAAATTTACACATTTTTACACTTTAGTGAGCTAAGATACATTTTAAAACAAATTTTTATTCCTTGTCATGAATATGTTATTGGAATATATTTAATTCTCTTTCTTCCCCCACCCATACCTTTTATCTATACAAAAACCTAACCTCTCGTACTTGTCATTGTCAAATTGCAAATGTAAAACCTGCTACCCTGAAAAAGGAGGAATTGCTAAATAATGAGTACTATATCCCCTTATTTTTACCGGCAATTAACCTCTAGAAACGGGCGTTGGTATCCTATTTTAACAATCCTTAACTATCCTGGCTTTTAATTTTTTTCTTCCTTGTATTTTTTATTTAACTTTCATCATTACTTCAGACCTTCTTCAATATATTTACGTATAAATTTATGTTTTAATATATTTATGTTTACATCTAAATTTTTTTTAAAATCTATTATCTTACATATATATTTTTAATATAATTATTTATTTATAGATTTTTAAAAGATGTGTATGTATTCATGTTTTTAATGTATCATGTATACACTTGTTCTTTAAATTCATTTGAAATTGGAGTCATGTTTATGGATTAAATTACCTGGTCTTACGTTTCTTCATATTATTTTTATCTTTTGTCTCAAGTTCCTCTTGAGCACTTCTAAGTGTAAACCTTAACGCTGTGAGAGAATTTCTGATTAATCTATTCTTCCTCAAATCAATTATATATATATATATATATGTGTGTGTGTGTGTGTGTGTGTGTGTGTGTGTGTGTGTGTGTGTATAGGGAGAGAGAGGGAGAGAGATAAAGGGTAATTAGATTTAACAGAAAAATATCTATACACACACTTACATATATATACACGTATATATACATATGTGTGTCTGCGCGTGTGTGAATGTACACACACTCACACACACACACTCACACACACACACACATATATATAATGTCATTTCATACTATACAATACGTTTATGCACAAATAAATAGCCATACTATGGAAACGCACATAACATAATTAGAAGAGCTACACTCTATTCATATTCTTGTATTATATGTGCGTGTGTGTACTAAATATATATATATATATATATATATATATATACCTAGATGGTCACACATGTCCCACGCACCCACACACACACACACGCGTGCGCGCACACAATTTTGAAAGTGTATTATGTGTACATTGCTCTTCATTTACAAAATGTTTCCCAAAAGTGAGGTCTAGAGGCAAATATACTTGCTTGGTCGTGACATAGTAGCAAAATGTTAGCAAACCTCTATCCTTGACAGTTTGGTTTGTCAACTAAATGACTAAAACGGAACTTCATTTCGATAATGACGTGTGTTTGTTTTGCATTTTTTTGCTGCCCACATTCTTGTTCAAATATTAAGCTAAAATCTCTCTTTTATTCAGTCTATCCCTCTTTCTCTCCTTATACATGCTTTCACTAATATTGTTGAGTATAAGATGTATAAACAATAGCCTATCTATTTGTGTGTGTGTGTATGTGTGATCATATTACATTTGCATGTGTGTGTGTGTGTGTGTGTGTGTGTGTATGTATGTGTTGATGTATGTACGTGTTGATGTGTGTGTGTGTCTTCTCTGCGTTCCACTCAATTTGAATATCATCAAGAGACTACAGGAACTACTCGACATATACCATATCAAAATACTATCGATAACTTCGGCTAAATGCAATATTGAGAGGACTTTGATTGTGCATAAGCCAGCAGATATATATTTGATTTATCTGTTGACTTATCTCACTCAGATGAGAGAATATATTATAAATAATGTCGTTTAAGCTCTCTAAACTAACATGGCTATCCATTTTCTGCTATATTATTTAAACAGATATTTTCATTCTTCCGTTTCTATCATCAAATCATCAAAGTTACTTCTAAGCCCTGTAAACTTTTCAGCTCCCCCAAAGGATGTAAAGGTTAATGATGATAGTCTCCTACAGATTATATGCATGTAGCCATCGATTGTTATATTTAGTTATAAATGTGTATTAAGGAGACGCAACTGAGTTGATAATGATGACAGAACAGGCAGTAGTTCGCATATATTGTACTGTATCAGTAGCCAAAGTAATTAACTTTTAACCGCCCACTAGTTCATCTAGCTGCAAATAGATACCATTGCAACACACAGTCCACAGCTCAAAACAATGGAAGCATTGCATATCTGAGAAGTATTTCTTTAAATTGCAGTACTGACTTCATATGTCGCTTAAAGAAGACTGGACGCTGCCAGACTAACTTTATAAAACAGAATGTATAAAGTATGTATGGAGTCTTTTATAAAGCCAATAAGATGTGGGACTCACTTGTGATACAACAATTTTTTGGACAGAGACAAAGTATCAGTTATGGATACATGTGAAATAGAATGGTCACATTTAGAATTCAAAATTGTGCTGCAAACGTAAGTTACCTGAAACACTGTACAGCTACATTTTATTATTACTTACTACCTGTAGGAGAGGCGGCGAGTAGCCATTCTAGGTTCTTCTACACTGGCGTGCCCTTGTAGCAACTTTAGGAGGTACAAAAGGAAGTATGGTTTGGTGAATACAGCCGTGTCTCATGGGTAAAAAAAGTCCTTTAATCTTGGTTGACGACCTTCAATTAAAGGGTGTCTCGATAAAACTATTGGTAGTCGTGCAACCTTAAGTTCACTAAGATATTGTTATAAGGATGCAGAAGTTTTATGGAATTGATACAAATAGCAACGCGAATAGAAATGGAACTCTGAATGCAGTTCTTCACATGCTCAGGTTAATGTGGAACATTAGGCACCACTCAACCATAATCCGATTCATGCACGCACGAAAAGGAAATTATTGTTATGGAATGCTCTCGTTAAAGTAACTCAGTAAATAAAATAGAATTAAAATATACAGACAGTGACTGTATCGAGAGTGGAGAGAAAAGAACTTATTTCATGCACCGGAACAAAGTATTTGTGACTAAGCTATGGCGATTAGAAAAAAAAATGGATAAATTAGAACTTGAACAAACTAGGGTAAAGGCTGGAAAGGCAGGTTTTTGAAAAGATTAATGATGAAACAGAGAATAGTGTTGCAGGGGAGCTGGAATTATCAGAGGAGAGTGATCAACTAACGAACAATGACAGTGATTTAAATGAAGATAATGAAATGATAGCGACAGAAAAAGTTAAAAATATGAAAAACAATGACTTTGTTGAATAGAAATCTTTTAAAAATATTGAACGATGTAGATTGAACGAAATTGCAAGGAAGATTAATAGTCATAAACATTATCACCAGCAATACAACAGAAATAATTTGTTAAGAGCTGCAAGTACACCTGCAGTTAATGAGATAAGCTTAAAGTATATAGGAAAGAACAATAATATGAATGATCCACGGTAAAAAAAAATAATGAATACTTGAAAATATAGAGGTGCTGAGAAGGAATATTAATGATTTGAAAAATAAAGAGTCTCGAAATCTATAAGGGAGTATAGTGAGCTTGGATACGAAGTACAACATAAAAATATAAAGAAAAAGGTCTAATAATGATTATAGCAAAATTAAAACAACAAAACAAAAAGGATTTCGTTAACAGCAAAGGTTGTATGGTATGAACAACGAATAATTCAATATAGACAAAACAATTTATTCATAATGGACCTGAAAATAATTTCACCCAGAGTTAAAAGGGAGAATCAGTCATGAAGGGGTGATTTCAGATGTAGAAGGAAGCAAAAGATTTTAGAATGTTATTTGATAAAAGGAAAAAAAGTGAAAACCAAATGGCTAGAAAAGCTAAAACTGATAAAAGCGGGTTATCGCCTAAAATGATATGCAAGTTGATAAAATAAGGTATGGTGAATGAAAAATGTATTTACTGTGCCAATATATATAAGGTAAAATGAGCAAAGAAATTAAAAAGTGGGTGGGCACGATATGCATAAAATGAACATAGAACATATCCAAAAAACATTTCTTGACCGTGCAATGAGTCTCCGCAAAGTCCTTGAGGCTTAAAAAGAACATACACCTCAGTTCACGGGAAGTGAACAGTTTGTACATTAACCATTCCGCAGAAAATAAAAAGGGTTAATGACATCTCCAAATTGACTATACGACAACAGCAGCAGCAGCAGCAGCAACGACGACAACAACAACAACAACAGGTATGCACTATTTGACAAAAGTAATTAAGATAATAATTTATTACGAAGAATTACAATTTTTTACATAATTCCTGGCTGCGATTTATCTGTGTAGAGAAAACTGGGGAAATGAGGAAAATTAAAAATAATAAGATAGCAACTACTTGACGGTTCATTAAAACTATATCACAAAATAAGAATAATTGGAGCTTAATTATAAATCTCTTTCTCCGACTTAATGATGAAAAATTGCCAAGAAAGAAAGAAATATTAAATTGAGGATGCTATCTTCGGACAAAGACGATTAATGAGCATATATATATATATATATATATATATATATATATATTTATTTATGTGTTTCAGCCAAGTGGCTGCGGTCATATATATATATATATATATAGATAGATAGATAGATAGATAGATAGATATATATACACGCACACACACATATATATATATACACGCACACACACATATATATACACACACACACACACACACATATATATATATATACACACACACACACACACATATATATACACACACACACATATATATACACACACACACACACACACATATATATATATATATATGAGCGTATGTATATATGTATGTATGTATATATATATATATATATATATATATATATATATATATATATATATATATATATATATATGTGAGTAAAAGTAAATACAAAAAAAGGGGTTTTGTATGATTGTGTAAGTCTGTCATACCGGCCATGAGGAAATACCACAAGGTATAGAAAATACGTATTCGCCTTTATATATTTAATCCTTTATATTGAACACTCAATATTTCATCTATTCAATAAGACATATTCCATATATTCAATAAGACATTCAATACTTTATTTCATTGTACCATCCATTTTTATATCATATATTGTATATTCCATATTCTATATCCCACATTAATTTTACAAGAATACAAATAAAACATAAAAAACAGACAGAGTTGGAACTCTTTTAAACAAAATAATATATATATATATATATATGGATATATATTTATGTATATATGGACTGACGCGTAGGTGGACGCAGTGGTGGATTGATAGGGTCGTGCATTTGTATATATATATATATATATATATATATATATATATATATGTTTCAGGTCAACATTTATTTGTTGGTATTATCGTATGTTACTTAACCTTGTAATTTAATTAGACAATCTTTGATTATCTGTTTATTTTATTATGTGTGCTTCTATCTATCTGTCTGTCTATCTGTCTGTCGGTCTGTCTGGCTATCTATCTATGAATCTACCTACCTACCTACCTACCTACCTACCTACCTACCTACCTACCTACCTACCTACCTACCTACCTACCTACCTACCTACCTCTTTATGCCTTAACTTTATTTAAGATTGATCCAGTGAATTTAATTGCCATTTATATGTATGCATGTAAGACTTATGTACATATTATTCCCTCTCTATCTCTCCTCCTCCAACTGTAGTTTTCTCTCTCTCCCTCCCTCTCTATCTCCCCTCTCTCTCTCTCCCAACTCTCTCTCTCTCACTCTCTCTCTCTCCCCTCTCTCTCCCCTTACTCTCCCTCTCTATCTCTCTCTCTCTTTCTCTCTCTCTCTCTCTCTCTCTCTCTCTCTCTCTCTCTCTCTCTCTCTCTCTCTCTACATATATATATATATATATATATATATACACACACATACACATACATGTACACGTACACCCTCAAGTATAAACTATAAGAAACATCTGGAGGTGTGAGAGGTTGATATATTTATATAACCACTTGTCAGCCTTAGGCTTACGGCCGTTTCCGTGATTGTTATACGATT
>NC_142929.1:124742991-124770491 GCF_046866305.1 Octopus bimaculoides | reverse complement strand
TTTTAATCCTTACCCACATGAAAAGAAGCACATCCTATCATACCTGTGTGCCCCATCATGACTATATTCACTAGTCCCTCAACTTCGGCCTTCCATCAATACCCGGGAGTCCGGCAAAGAGTTTGACCAGAGCATACACTAACACACCCACAAACAGACACGCACACCCCAGCACGTCGGACACCTACCCAGGAGATTTTTTCCCACTATCCCCAATATAATCTCCTATACATTGTACCCCTACACACAAAGCATGCACACATAAAGGCCCCACGAATTTAACCAATACATAAATGAACGTAAGCACATTAACGAACTCAGCTATGTATGCCCCACCCCGCAAAAGCTATACATAGAGTACCACTACATATATTCCATTTCCACACGAACACCAAACTTAAAGACACACATTTCCCACAAAAACTTTTTTCCAGAAAACCCTTGCCGATTTGCAACAAAATCACCCCCAGAGAGGTTGTTTTGGTACCAAAGACATAGCTCTTAGCTCAGTCCCCTGCTCGATTCATTTCATCATTTTTTCACACACAACCACACACCGGATGTGTCTATTCACCCCCAACAATAGAGAGCAGTCGCCATATTTTGTTCTATAACGTCTACCTCTGATGAGTGCAGGGTTACATAATCGGACTTTTACCTAACACTCCGTTGAACTCCTTGTGCGAAACTAACTGATAAGATCAGCCGTAATGGATATATAATACTGTACACTTCAATTAATATATATATATATATATATATATATATATATATATATATATATATATACGGACATAAACATACTACCACCGGTTGTCAAGCGTTGGTTGAGGACAAACACAGTCAGATGTGTGTGTACGTGTGTGTGTGTGCGTGTCTGTATGTCTGTGTTTGTCCCCAATCAGCTTGACAACCGACAGTAGTGTGTTTATGTACCCGTAACTTAGCGGTTCAGCAAAAACGCCTGATAGAATAAGGAACAGGCTTAAAGAAGTCAAATCTGGTGTCGATTCATTCGACTAAAAATTCTTCAAGGTGGTACCTCGGCATGGCCTTAGTCTAATGATTATGTATGTATGTATGTATGTATGCATGAATGCATGTATAAACAGTAGGGTTATACTGCCACGTGGTGCATCTTTGTTTTGCTGTGTTCTTCCTTGTTTTGAGATTTTTGCGATGGCTGAAACGAACGAACAGCGTGCTTCCGTGAAATTCTGTTTTCTGCTGGGGAAAACGGCAGCCGAAACAGTTGTCATGCCTCAAACAGCTTACAAGGCCGCTGCCATGACCAAAACATATGCTTACGAGTGGTTTCCGCGCTTTAGGAATTGTCACTTGTCGCTTGAAGACCAACCTTGTTCAGGACGACCGTTGACCTCCCGAACGAATGAAAACATCATGAAAATTCATGAACTGATCTTGGAGGACTGTCACCGAACAATTGACGAACTTGTTGATATGACTGGTGTGTCCTAGACCTCCTTCCAACGAATTTTGAGCGAGGAATTGCGGATGAAAAGAATTGCAGCAAAATTTGTGCCTCGCTTGCTCACAGAAAATCAAAAGCAGTCTCGACTGAATGCGTGTCGTGAACTGAAAGAACAGTTGGAAGTTGATCTGGATCTTTTTTCGGAGGTCATTACTAGTGGCGAAAGCTGATACTAAGGAATTTGCAGATGTGGAAGAGGTGAAGAAAAAGAACGAGGGAGGCGTTAAAAGGCATCACTTAAAAAGAGTTCCAGCACTGCTTCGAACAGTGGAAAACGCGTCTGGACCGATGCATCGCTTCAAACGGAGAATACTTTGACGGCGATAAAAATATTAACATGTAAAACTAAGTGAATAAAATAATATTGCAGAATTCCGGTTTCTTTTGGATAGACCCTCGTATACATGTACAACGGGCTACTAAATCCACTCACAAGGATTTGGGCAGACCAAGGCTATAGTAGAATACACTTGTTTAAGGTGCCACGCAGTGGGACTGAACCCGGTACCATATGGTTGGGATGTAAGCTTCTTACTACACAGCCACATCTACGCCCGTATATCGAAAACTATTTATAAACCTATATATTTAAAACTATTTATTGTTAGATCAATGACTCTAGCAAATAAAAGCAGAGAAATCCACCTTGTAAACACTTCAATGCTATTTGCATGCTTCTTACATATTCTGAACTTGTAATAAACTGTACGCAAATCACTGTAGTGTATAGCGACTGTCGAGAAAGCGGATGTGGAAAGCGGAATTTCGAAAGTGTCAAGAATGTTGCGTATATTAGGTGCTATAAATATATCGTGATAACGAAACAGTTCTTCAGCTGAGTTCGGAAACACAGGTATGAAAATTACTTCCGTCAAGAAGTCAATATTATTTAATGCACATGAAGTGCCAACATAAGTACCATTAATTAAGATACAAGATTGAATGCTTTAAGAAATCCATAACTTAGATACAAAGACAAGTGTTGTGACATTGAAAACCTATAACAGAAAATAAGGCAGGCGATCAGCGATATAAAATGAAAATGTATAACTTTACGATTTCAGATAGTTAACTGTCATATAAAACTTTATGAACAACAACGGGAAAAAGTCGTATATACTAAGGTAAAAGTCCTGTTATAGTTGTGGTGTCTGTCCACTACATAATTATGCTTCTGTGTACACTGGTCAGTTGGTGATGACCTCTAAGAATTTCTTTTGTATAATACAGTTTGTACCTACTCCTGCATGCAAAGGCGTAGTGAGGTTCTAAAGGGAAATGAGCACATAATAAAGGCTCTGTGACACATACCAAACAGTCTTTGTATTAATGCAAAATATTGTAATATACGTAATATATATATATATATATATATACATATGGCAGGGGATGGTGGTGAACCCTGCTGTACTCTTCCACCACAACTTTCTCTCACTCTTACTTCCTGTTTCTGTTGTGCCTGTAATTCAAAGGGTCAGCCTTGTCACACTGTGTCACGCTGAATATCCCCGAGAACTACGTTAAAGGTACACGTGTCTGTGGAGTGCTCATCCACTTGCATGTTAATTTCACGAGCAGGCTGTTCCGTTGATCGGATGAACTGGAACTCTCGATGTCGTAAGCGACGGAGTGCCAACAATATATACATATAATATATTATGTATATATATATATATATATTATACGTAATTGTATTCTACATTCATTAATTTCATGTTTTAGTAATGATGTCATTATATATGCAACTTACAACTACTGATATAGGTGTGACGTGAAGAAGATGAAACTCCACGGGATCGTCCAGTGTCGAGAAGTTATGACGTCAGAGTTTGTTTTGGTTCTCCAGATGTCAGCGACCACCAACATACCACAGGAAATTGAGCAGACAGTTCAAAAGCACAGCAGGGTGATCAAATAAAGTAATGATTCCAGAAAGTTTTTCCAAGGTCACGCGATTAACAGAAAGAAAAAAGGGGAGTTGCACAGGTGAACTAGAGTTTTAAAAAAATTGTTGAAAAGGTACCAATTTTCAAAAATGGGCTCGTGCGGAGTAGTTGCTCCCCTTCTTTCCATATTAGCTACTCCACTTCCTGTAGGTATACATATATATATATATATATATATATAATGCATATGGTTGGTATATTTGTAAACAACTCAATCTCGATGTATAAATATCAATGATAGTAACAATTTCTTTGCAGGGCTCAGTTTCGATCAACAGACATCTCGGTTATGGACTAAGTATGCTTCCACTGTACCACTCAGCTCAATGAGAGACATTAAGCATATATATATATATATATATATATAACAACAAACAAGATGAGGACGAATATCCGTCAAATGTAGATAATGTAAATAATATATATATATATATATTATTTACATTATCTACATTTGACGGATATTCGTCCTCATCTTGTTTGTTGTTAACACAACGTTTCGGCTGATATACCCTCCAGCCTTCGTCAGGTGTCTTGGGGAAATTTCGAACCTGGGTTCTCATTCCTATCAATGTTACTATTATTATTATTATTATATTATTATTATTATTATTATTAATCAGCGACCTGATTAATAATAATAATAATAATATAATAATAATAATAATAGTAACATCGATAGGAATGAGAACCCAGGTTCGAAATTTCCCCAAGACACCTGACGAAGGCTGGAGGGTATATCAGCCGAAACGTTGTGTTAACAACAAACAAGATGAGGACGAATATCCGTCAAATGTAGATAACGTAAATAATGTAAATAATTCCTCATCTCTTAAATATAGAACTGTAATATATATATATATATATATATATATATATATTAATAACTACACAACACGTGCCACTGCACTGGAATGTTAATTTACTTACTTAAAGGAGATATTTTATTCTGCCAATACTCTGAGAGCTGCATTTGACAAACCACATGGATAGATCTATGCGCTGCACATTTTCTTTGTATATATATATATATATATATATATATATATATGTATATATATATATATATATATATATATATATATATATATATATATATATATATATATATATATATATATATATATATATATATATATAATGTATTATTTCCTATATAGTTTGTTCTGGATTACATTGCATCTATTACATCGTCCATCATATATTATTTATTTATTTATTCATTTATATCTTCAATTATATGCATTGAACTTTTTCATATGTATGAAATATAATAACTACACAACACGTGCCACTGCACTGGAATGTTAATTTATTTACTTAAAGGAGATATTTTATTCTGCCAATACTCTGAGAGCTGCATTTGACAAACCACATGGATAGATCTATGCGCTGCACATTTTCTTAGTGTCTTTTTATTAGCCATTTTCAGATCAGCCAGAAGCAAATCAATAAATGTTTCCCCAGCGCGGCATAGCCAGCGAGCTTGCAAGTTTATACATTATACATATATTAACATGAGAAAACAAATGCATCGACTTTGACAGGACTTTGAAATAAATATAGAATACATTGAAATCTAACAGCCATATCGAAGTGAGAAGAGTCTCTCTTGAACTTGTGACAGTGTCATTACACGTCATTTAAAAATTACAAGCCTTCGCTAGACAACACAAGAAGGTACATGTAACCACGACATAACCTGATAAGCATAAAAGAGGTGTAAAATGTGGCTCTGAAGTAAGGCGCTTGCTTCCAAACCATATGGTTTCGGGTTCAGTCCCATTGCAAGTGTCTTCTACTATAGCCTCGGGCCGACCAAAGCCTTGTGAGTGGATTTGATAGACGGAAACTGAAAGAAGCCCGTCCTCTCTCTCTCTTTCCCTCACTCTCTCTCTCCTCTCTCACTCTCTCTCCTCTCTCTCTCTCTCTCTCTCTCTCTCTCTCTCTATATATATATATATATATATATATATATATGAATGTATGTATATATCTGTGTGTTTGTGTGTGTGTGTGTGTGTGTGTGTGTGTGTGTGTGTGTGTGTGTGTGTGTGTGTTTGTATCCCCACCATCGCGTGTCAACCGAAGCTGGTGTGTTTATGACTCTGTAACTAGAGGTTCAGCAAAAAAGACCGATAGAATAAATACTAGACTTACAAAGTCTTGGGGTCGAAGTCTTCGACTAAAACCCTTTAAGGCGGTGCTCCAGCATGGCTGCAGTCAAATGACTGAAACAAGTAAAAGAATAAAAGAATGTATGTATGCACACACACACACACACACACACACACACACACACACACACACGCACACACACACACACACATATATATATATATATATATAAAATATATAGTTTTAGGGAAAATAACCAATTTTCAAGAACTCATCGATGAAAATCCACTATCACATATAGAAAAATTAATAATTAAAAGCACAATAAATGAGTATAAAATAGTATAGCTTTAACTATTACACCGGTTAAATATGTACTAATCTTATCTTCATTATTATTTTAAACTTAAACTTCGTTCAACTTGTATTTAAAACAATGATAATTTAAAACAATGATAATTTATGTAAGATGTTTTTTGTATATAATATACATGTTATTATAATGGATGAAGGGATGATTATTGAATGGTTATTATTTTGATATTATGATATTTTTAAAATAATTTTTCTATCTTTATATAATAAGTATTTCATATTAATTCATTTGGTACTTATTGTTGGTTGAGGTATATATCTAATTATAGTTCTACTTACGATCTGACGAGTAGCTATATCTTTGAATAGAATTTATTTTCGATAATTTCAATTGATTTTAATCGATTTAAATTTCTTTTCTATTTGAAAATTGGTTATGAAACACGTGTAATCTTTTTATTATATTTATCTTATGATATTTACTTTACTTTATATTATACTCATTTATTGTGCTTTTAATTATTAATTTTTCTATATGTGATAGTGGATTTTCATCGATGAGTTCTTGAAAATTGGTTATTTTCCCTAAAACTATATATTTTATATATACTTTATCTATAAGGCTCAATTTAATTTTAATTTTTATAAATTGATTTTAATTGAGTTTTTTTACCTGTAATTTTGGATTTTGTCCCTAATATTATTATTATTATTATTATTATTATATATATATATATATATATATATATATATATATATATATATATATATAGGTTGTCATTGACTTACGATCACAATTGGTTCCGACTGATTGATCGTAAGTCGGCCTGTAGGCCTACTTAGCTTTGTTTCGTATTTTTACATTCTTACGGTACATTCTCAGGTAAAAGTCGCACACAGCATTCTGTATTATACTACAACAGTGTTATTTGTTCATAGAAAAGTATCAAAGAATGCAAATACGAGAAATACACAATGTAATGTAAGAAACAGTCGCAATACTCACATAAAAATTTATTGTAGACTGGTGCTTGGCTGTGGATCTTTGATGTCGTTTGCTGAGGAAACAGTTGTAGTAGTCGGAGTTGGTTTTTTTGATAGACATGTCAAGCCTTGTCTGAATTGTTTGTGTCTTTTTCTCTTCATAAATTTCATTATACGGACGAAACACATCATGTTCCATCCGTTCAGTCCTTGCAAATCGTTCGATGTTTGGGTCCATTGCTTCAAAGTGTGCAAGAGGTTTATTCAGTTGAAAAAATTTTTCTGATAATCCTTTTGTAGTGAAACTCCTTTCTGGTACCTCCTCTTCTTTCTCTACTTCCCTCCTTTCTTCCTCCATGTATTCTTTTACCAATTCAATAAGCTCTTCATTTGTAAGTTCTTCGGATTCTTGGTCTAGCGAATCTTCGATAACTTTCACTTTACGCTCCAAAGGAAGGTCTTTAGCCAGTTTTACTACTTTCCCGTGAATCATTTCAAGTTCATGTTCACTTATAAATCCATCAAGTGTGTCAACAAAGCGTTTTCCAATGCAATTTTTCCAGATGCCTTTCATGCATTTCTTTGTCACAGCCTCCCAAGTGGTAACGATATTCTTGATACACGTCAGAATATTGTACTTTTTCCAAAATTCTTGCAGTAATAGTTCTTGGACGGCGGCTATGGCTTGAGCGAAGGTGGTTCGAAGATAGCCTTCAGTGTAGCAATCGAACCTTGATCCATTGGCTGGATGAGTGGAGTCGTGTTCGACGGAAAAAACATCACATTCACGTCGGGATGAAGATGCGATAAATGAGATGGATGTCCAGGCGCATTATCCAGAAGCAATAAAATCTTGAAAGGAGTCCCTCTCTCCAAACAATATCCACGAACTTGAGGAATAAAACAATTTAGAAACCAGTCTTCAAACAGTGTGTCGTCCATGTTTTAGTCTGGTACTTATCTAAATTCTTGAACGCACGCGGATTTTCTGAGTGGTAAATTAAGAAAGTAATTGCAGCGTGGAAGGTGTTTATAAGTCATTTAAAAATGCACAAAAACCGTTAGATTCACTTCAACATTTAAATTTAATTTGTCAAAATATTTTCGTCGCTTTTCCGTGCTGCATCTCAGCACGGAATTTTGTCAGTGGTTTGAAAGCGACGAAAATATTTTGACAAATTTAAATGTTGAAGTGAATCTAACGGTTTTTATGTGTTTCTACGCTGCAATTATTTTTGCTTCAGTACACGATCTCAGATCAAGTCACTTGCTATGCAAGTACATCTCCGTAAAATTAAGAAAGGTTTCAGATTAAACCCTGCGAAGTTCCCGCCAAGCAGCAGAGTCAGCCTGTACTTAAATGCATTAAATCTAGACATGCATTTGGCTTCTTTGTTGATGTTAGTGCGTGCTGGCATGCGTTTCCAAAACACTTTTGTTTCATCCAAGTTAAAAATCTGCTCTGCTAGATAGTCTTCATCTGTAATTTCGTTCAAATAGCTAAAACAACTTTCCAGCTGCTTCCTCGTCTGCAATCGCCGCTTCTCCAGTCACTCGAACATTATGAAGTTGGAATCTTTCTTTAAATCTTTTGAACGAGTCAGTACTTGCTAAAAATCCTTGACTGTATCCTTCTTTGGAACTCTCCTTTAGAGTCTGAAATAGACTTCTGGCCTCCGACTGCACAGTAAAAAGACTTAACGGTGTCCGTTTTTGGATCTGGTTTTCAATTAAAATTTGTAGTAATTTTTCTATTTCGTGGATAGACCCAGTCCGCTGCTTTGTTATAACTGTAGATTGCATGGGTGCTGAACCTTTCACAGCTTCACGAATCCTTTCTTTATCCTTCAAAATTGTTGAAACAGTAGAGTGTGATAACTTCAGTTCACGTGCAATCTCATTCACTTTCTTTCCTTGTTTGTGCTGTCTAATCACCATCATTTTTGTGTCGAGGTCGATGGACTTTCTTAGCTTCTTGGCAGTTTCAGGAGCAGTTGAAGACAATTTTCTTTTTGTAGACATTTTAGGGGATATCTTTTGAAAAAATATCAAAGTCAAGACACAGAATCACCAGAAGAGTCGCGCTCTATCGAACCTGGCATTAGTCAAAAATTTCGGAGTCTCAAACAGTCGTCTTATAAACAATGTCTCCGTGACAGGATATTCATCCAACAGTTGGGATAACCAAAGTGGCGATCGATAACCAAACCTAGGGTAAGCGTTTGTTAGCTGACGCCAATCGTCGTAAAGTCGATCGGTCGTAAGTTGGATAGGTCGTAAGTTGACGACGACCTGTATATATATATATATATGTGTGTGTGTGTGTGTGTATATATATATATATATATATATATATATATATATATATATATATATATATATATATATATATATATATATATACTGCCTGCCCTGATGAACTGAACGAACTTCTTTTAGCAAATATAAAGGTAGTAGAGAGATGCTGCGATCAAAATTTCCGAATAACAAGTTTGATTCTTTTAAGGAAATAATATGTAATTTATCAATTTCTCATGATTGTTGCTTATATAACAGAACTTGATGGTTATGTAAGAAATCACGCTGTCTATAGCAGCCTTAAAAGACATCAATGTTCAGTGATGTATGTTATGATAAATGATAAACTACCGCAGTGTTAATTCCTATATCCTTTTTATTATGTAGGTTTGTCTCTATTAATCTTCTGCACTGTTCTCTTCACTATTGTATAGATATACAAGATTAACAGCAGTGCACATAAAGTATAGAATCGATAGAGACAGGTCAGTGACAATTTATTTTCAGTCGTTGTGTATGAGGCAGCTTTGTCAGTATAGACATCACTATAGAGATCACTGTTTACAATTTCACTTTTAATCTTTTTCATCGGTGTCATGGTAATATTCTCATTTCTTGTACATATGTTAATAGGCAAAAGAGAAGGGAATTAACGCTGTTACTGCTGCAACTAGGATGTGATGTTAACAGAATGGTTAGAACGCCGAACTAGATACCTTTCAGCATTTTATGTTCTACAGTATTAATCTATCAGACTTCTGAGTTTAGATCCAGTCGGTTTTTGCTTTATCTTTCATCCATCTTGGATCAATAAGATAAGTACGAGTGATACATTAGGTTCAACTGTGCTTCATCTCTACAAAGGATAATCTTCTGTTTGACGAGCCTATGAAACTAAAACGAAATCCCTTCATGCTGAGATGACGACACGGATTCATTTCTCGATTGAAGCCACTTTACTGGTGCACTTAAGGATTTTCAAAAGAGTGTTATTGATACCGAATCTAATAAAGCTTATATATGGAATCATTCGAGAAGCTGAAAGGTGAAGAAATTTGGAATGTAAATGAATAGTTCCAGGCTTTTGTGAATATGTGTGAATGTGAATGTGTGCATATAAGTAGTTGTTTGTGTATGTACTTGTACTGGTGTAATAGGAGCTCATATCTTTTTTAATACGTGTGTGTGTGTGTGTGTGTGTGTGTGTGTGTGTGTGTGTGTGTGTGTGTGTGTGTGTGTGTGTGTGTGTGTGTGTGTGTGTGTGTGTGTGTGTGTGTGTGCGTGCGCGTGTGCGTGTGTGCATGTGCGATTACTCTTAATGTATACCGAATTTACATGATCTATTCTTTTAGTATCGTAAATTTTCAACCTCCCTACAACTTATATTACAGTCTTTTGTTTCGACGTTTTGCATATAAATCCAGTGTCGAGAAAATAATTACTAGTAATATTCTGGAACTGATTCTATCAACTGTATGACTTTTATAATAAAAATTGATTTAATGATTTTCCAATCAATGTTAATTAATATATCTCTAATATTAACATATAATTCGAAGACTACAGATACTGGAACTATAAAAATCAGTAAAACTTTCCAGAAGTTTATCATTTAGGCATATATGAGCATGTCTAGATATGCAACTATATGCATGAGAATACATACATAACACATACAAATCTGCACATACATACATACATACAAAAATACCCTGTTGTTGATGTTGAAATTCCAATGGATCAAGGTGAGAAATCGGTTATTTATCTATCGGTAAGAAATCTTGAAATAAACTGAATAAGGACATACATACATACAATTCATTGTTGGTTACATTACAGTAGCCTTTTGCTCTAAGAATATATACTGCAGGATTGAAAAAGAAAGAAAATGAAGCCAGAAATGCACAAAATAAATCTTTACCTCCTAAATAAGTGAAACGAATAAGTAAGGTTTTAATGTAGTTATTAAACATCATTATTATAGATTTCAAAAGCAGAAAAGAGCCTACGAAATATCTTGGTCCGTTTTAAGAACAGCCTACAAGGGGTCGTGAAAGTGAGTGCACTATATGTTTATAAGAGGCATTAGACATTCTGAAACATAAAGATAGTCTCATAAATGGACGTAATGAATTATTAATTAGATTCCCCAGCAAATAGAATAGGTTTTATGTTAAAATTTCAGTATCCTAGAATTTTTAGGGAAGTGTGCCGGGAGGTTATATTCATCTTCCGTCTTTGCCTATTCAACCTTATTTCGTCTTACTTTTCTCTAACTTAATAATTATTAAGGGATAATTGGAACTAGACCTTGATTAATTATTACTCGGTTAATTTTTACTGGAACTCTGAATGTAAAAACCAGAACAAATATCACAAGCCATTAGCCCGACACTCTAATAATTTTGCTAATCTATCATCATTAAACCTATTTGCAACGTATTGAAAATAAAGACGATAATGGGAAATAGAGTATTTTTCAAAGTGTCTATCTTGCTTTCTTCTAATTTTTCTGCTACCTTTATTTTTCTTACCTCTTGTAATTTTTATTCACTTTTGCCTCCTTCTTCCCCCCACCCTCACTCACATTCTTTCTAGCCCTCTCTTTCTCCCTTTCTTTCTGTTTTTATACTCTCTCTCTCTCTCTCTGGGGTTTATTTAATAATATATGGTATTCCAAAAGAAATAAGTAACAATGTAATTTGTTATAATATAATATAGTCAAGTCATAAAAACGACAGTTTAATATTGTATTAATGATTAAAGAAAAAAATATTCATGAGATTTTGATATATAAATGAATATATTCTTGTTTTTTTTTTTATCTCTTTTCATTGTTAACAGTCTATTGTCTAACACTTTTGAACATTATTTTGAAATATTTATAAGTCCCTTCTCGGAGAAATATACGACAAATATAATGACATGTCTTTAAAACTACAAACACACTCACAAATTTAAACACACAACACACATATATACGATGGGCTTCTACACAAATTTCCATCTACCTAATTCACTCACAAATCATTGGTCGGCTCTGAGCTATAATAGAAGACACTTATCCAAGGTGTAGTGCAGTTGGACTGAAACCGAAACCATGTGGTTACAAAACTAACTTCTTAATCCCATAACCATGCCGGTATCTATCAGTTTTTGCTCCGCTATCCTTTTCTCCACGCTGTCTTTCTTTTTCTCTTCTTCATCCTTATTGTAGTTATTTTTCTCTAAATTAAAACACAGAGTCGGTAGAACTGCCAGGCTATATCCTTAATATCATTTCGTTTTGTTCATGCACCTGAAGAAGAGATCGTTGTTTTTGTACAAGCAGCATTTTTATTAAGCACCGATTTAGAAGAGCAGTTTCTGTTCGATAACACAAGAGCTGGTAACAAAAATTTTCTAGAGGAAATTGCAAACATGAATCTTTTACTTGTCTCAGTTATTGGACTGCGGTCATGTTGAGGCATCGCCTGAAGGTTTTAGTCGAAAAAGTTGCCCCCAATACTGGTACTCATTCGATCGGCCTCTTTTGCCTAACCGTTAATTGACAGGGACGTAAACAAACTAATACCGTGTGTATCATATATATATATATATATATATATATATATATATGACAGGCTTCCACACAATTTTCGTCCACAAGCCTGTGATCAACTCGGCATTTGCCGAAAGTAGAGACCGAACTCGAAACCGCCTATATAAACATATTCGTTTCTACTCTAGGCACAAGGCCCGAAATTAGGGGGGAGGGGCCAGTTGATTAGATCGACCCCGGTACGCAACTGGTACTTAATTTATCGACACCCCTGAAAGGATGAAAGGTAAAGTCGACCTCGGCGGAATTTCAGCTCAGAACGCAAAGACAGACGAAATGCCGCTAAGCATTTCGCCCGGCGGGCTAACGTTTCTTATTTCTTTACTGCCCACAAGGGGCTATACACAGAGGGGACAAACAAGGACAGACAAGCGGATTAAGTCGGTTATATTGACCCCAGTGCGTAACAGGTACTTATTTAATCGACCCCGAAAGGATGAAAAACAAAGTCGACCTCGGCGGAATTTGAACTCAGAACGTAGCGGCAGACGAAATGCCGCAAAGCATTTCGCCCGGCGTGCTAACGTTTCTGCCAGCTCGCCGCCTTGCCTATATAAACATATTGGAAAACAAAAACGAGAAAATAAAAAAATGGAAGTCTGTGAAAGAAATTTAATATAGATTTAGAATGTTGTACTTCAGGAAGGTCATGTTGCCAACGGAAATACATGTGTCTTGTTATTATTATCAGTCAGCCAGTTAAATATTTAACTAATTAACTAATAAATTATTTGGCTCAAATCGCTTGATTCATCAATCGATACACAAGAGTTCTTTAATCACCATCTATTACCTGATCAATGACATACCCTCCTCTACTCCATAGTTGATTAGTAAATTTGTTGGGTGATAATAATAAAAAGTAGCGAAATATAACTAGTGCGTATGTTTCTATTGACAAAATGACCTTCCTAAGGTACAATGACATCTATTTCAACATTCGATTTTGCACTAAGAATCTTTCGGAACAAATGCAAAATTGAAACATTCTAAATATGAGTTAGACTGACTTTTAAATTGAAGTTATAGAAATATATCTAATCAGTAAATAAGGAAGGTATTCGTAATTGTAAAGTTAGAAACGCCACCAAATTATGGCTGTTGAAGAACAAAATAAAGCTTCAACATAGATATGTCTTTGCTTGTTTCGGTTATTAGACTGCGGCCATGTTGGAGCTAACCTTGAAGGGTTTAATCAACCCTAATACTTTTTTTCTAAACCTGGTTCTTATTTTATCCGTCTCTTTTGTTGAACCGCTATGTTATGGGATGTAAACAAACCAGCAGCGGTTGGTACGCGGTGGTGTGGGACAAATACACGCGCAAACAAACACATACGCGCACGCACGCACGCACACACACACACACACACACACACACGTGTGTGTGTGTGTGTGTGTGGCGAATAGATACCTAGATTCTTAGTCAAGATTCTGAAAGTCGTGTAGGTTTTTTTTACAAGTTCCTTTCTATTGTTCTCGACATTTGCACTAAGACATTTATGAGAGTCAGCTGTCACATATAGATGAGTATTATTCTTCAACTAACCATTTCAAGTCAAACTTAGATCAAGGCAGACAACAGACGAAAAATCCTTTCTTTAACCTGACCTAATTTAGTTAGGAAAAATTATAAATACAGAAACCAAAATCAGTTCTACCTCCTTTCGTTTGACGCCAGCGGAAGAATAACCTCATGTGGGTGACTATGCAACTTTCACCCTTTCTGCTGGTCAACACAGATAAGTAAATTCTACCTTTTCTCTCTCCTTCTATCCGTTCTCCTAGTATTCAACAAAAATGAACATAACTACCTATAATAGAATGAATAACAGAACGGCAAATAATCTGTGCATAACGAGTTGTATCTTACATTGCAACGATAAAATAAAGGGCCACTTCAACTAATATTTTCTTCCTATCATTTATTTGCTACATATAATTGTTACACACACACACACACACACACACACACACACATGCATATAGTTTCTTTCATTCTTTTACACGTTCAAGTCATTAGACTGCGGTCATGCTGGAGCACCGCCTTAAAGGCTTTCAATCCAATAAATCGACTTTATAACTTACTCTTGTGTAAGCATAGAACTTATTTTATCGTTCTCTTTTGCCAAACCGCTAAGTTGCGCGGACATAAACACACCAACATCAGTTGTCAAGTGATGGTGGGGTGGTGGTGGAGAAACACAGACACAAAGACACTCACACACACACACACACACACACACACACACACACACACACACACACAAGCACACATATATACAACGTGCTTTTTTTCAGTTTCCGTCAACTAAATCCACTCACAAGCCCGGAGCTGTAGTAGAAAACACTTGATCAAGGTGCCATGCAGTGAGACTGAACCTGGAACCATGTAGTTAGGAAGCAAACTTCTTATCACACAGCCACGCCTGCGCCTATATTTGTGTAATTAAACATAAATATTGCGAAGGGAAATAGACAACATCGTCCTCAGGCTAAGAAAACCAGATTCTTAATAATATGTTTGTGTGAATCAAATCGATTACTCTCAGAGAATGATTTACCACAGATATCACACTGATATCGCTTCTCTTCTTTATGTATACGTTTGTGTCTAGTTGATTCGCTACTTTCAGATAAGGATTTACCACAGTAAGTCGAATATCGGTTAATTAGTGGTGACATCCCCTACTTTTATTGGGTTATATTTATGGTCCAACATCGAAGTCTTTTAACTTTTTTTTTACATCACACATCACAGAGAAATATGTTGATGTCACAGAAAAGCGGAACTTTGTTCCTTATCACCATAAATCAATATCATATTCTTTGTATATGGAACTTCTTGTATTGCTCTGTATTATTTCTTTACTTTAAGTAGCCGCTATTTACGATGTTAACAACCTATATTAATGTTTTCGACTAAAATGAATAGATTGCTTCAACAACTTGCAACCTATAAAATATACGAAGTGAAAATTTAAAACTGTCTGCTAATAAAAAGTAAATATACTGGAAATGGTAGGTGGGGATGGTTGGTTTCTTTATATTCCGCCGTACAAAAATAAAACTGTAGTATTCAATGAAACTTAACTCTTTTAAAGGAAGGCTAGAAGCGAATTAACAGAAAACACCATTGTTTCATATGTGGCACACATTTATCCGTCGACGCAGTAGTGACGCAATAGTGCTGATGGTAATAATACTGAACTGAAGGAAAATTATTCATCTTTTATGTATCTTCATTTCAAGTATACTATCGTTTACAATCGAATTCTCAAAACTATATAGACTTACCTTGTATCAATTCACGTCGATTGGATTTTGGGACAGTGGTGAGGAATTTGATTAAACATGGTCACAGTATAACCACGATCTCATGCAACCTTAAGTTAACACAACGCTCATTTATTAAATAGTACTCGGCCTGCTTACAGCAATCAGATATATTTATTCTCGGCCTATTGATAGCTTGGTAGACTAATTCAGTATGAGTTAAGTGTCTTAGTCATAAAAACATTAAAGCATAGGTAATGGATTATGGGCCATCGAAACCATTATCTCACCATTAACTTATATAATGACTGAAGAACTGGCTCATTAGTAATGTGGATTTTGAATTTAGAGTTTAAATTTATTCGAAACTACCTATCTACATTTTAAAATATTTGTATCATCTTCTATTCTCACATCAGTAGGTTCCGGACCACGTAATGACCACTTAGGAATATAAGTGGAAGCTAGGGGAAATTAATTCAGAATTTCGATTCAAGAAGACCATGGCAATATTTAAAAAAATTCTTTTTGGCTTTATTTCAGCTGTTTTCATTTCAGAACTTGTGATATCTAATCCCAATTTATGTAAACTGAACCTATAAGAAGTGAGTGTCTTGTGCATAAACACAATATTTATAAAGGGATACAGAATTGTCAATTTTAATATTTTAATATTAACCAATTTAAAATCTAGTATTAGTTGGTCTGATTTTCTTTTGTTATATTAAACAGTATTAAAAAGAACTCAAGGTAAAATTTAAGAATAATTTAAAGAGACAATCAACAATGATTCAGTAACATTTAAATGTGTGTGCGTGTGAGAATATGTATATATATATATATATATATATATATATATATATATATATATATATATATATATAGGTAAGTGATAGGTTTGCCTCGATCCTTCAGGGGTAGTCTGAAGCATCCAAGGGATCCTGGGGATCACCTGTATGGGTACCGTCTTGGGAAGAGGGCATCCAGAGGCAGGTAATTTATTGCTTAAACCGTAGTTTATGTATTTATGTGGAGAATGGAGCAACAAATACAAGAAAAAGCATTATTGTTGGACTAGATAGCCGTTGTTTTATTACGTGTAATGAGTCAATGTGGAGGTTGAGGTTATGTAATGAGTCATTTTGTATATTATGCAATAGTCATTTACGTACGTTTCCAATTAAAACGTAAGGCTCTATTTACCTATCACCACTATTCCACCACCACATATTACACCCACTAATTACTTCTCCTAAATTTCGCACACCACAAACTTTGAATATACCCGTCAACATTCTGATGAGATCTGCCAAACCACTGGCTTGATCGAAACGTACGTAAATGACTATTGCATAATATACAAAATGACTCATTACATAACCTCAACCTCCACATTGACTCATTACACAAGTTCCACGTAATAAAACAACGGCTATCTAGTCCAACAATAATGCTTTTTCTTGTATTTGTTGCTCCATTCTCCACATAAATATATATATATATATGCACCTATACATACAGGTGGATGTCGGTATGCACATACCTGTACGTATATATACATATAAGTAGTTTTCGTAACTTCATATTTTCCGACGCTACTGTATCTCTTTCTCTTTCTCTTTCTCTTTCTCTATCATTTTCCCCCTCTCGTTCTTCCTCTTTACTACTACGTATCTCGCTTTACCCCTCTCGTTCTTCCTCTGTTACTACTACGTATCTCTTTTTTCCCCCTCGTACTTCCTCTCTTTCTCTTTTCCTTTCGTTGCTCACCTATTCTTCTACTTCCTCCCTTTGTTTCTCCCTCTACCACTCTCTCTCTTCCCCTCGTTCTTCTTCTTTACTACTACGTATCTCGCTTTACCCCTCTCGTTCTTCCTTGTTACTACTACGTATCTCTTTTTTCACCCTCGTACTTCCTCTCTTTCTCTTTTCCTCTCGTTGCTCACCTATTCTTCTACTTCCTCCCTTTGTTTCTCCCTCTACTACTCTCTCTCTTCCCCTTACACCGGCATGGTCACATGCTTCCGGTCAATAATTCTTTTCTTCCTTGGCTATCGCCGAGCAAACACGCGAACCACTTCGTCCCTACTTTCAAGTTCGTGCCTCACAGCATTCATACACACATAATTTTTCTCGTCTGGCCGTAAAGCCTTTTCTGTTTGTTTTCCTGTCTTGTTTTTTGTCCGCCACTACATTCCTCCATGGCAAGATTTAATTTGTATATACAAATTTAATTTGCGGTCCATGGGAAGAGCCGTTTTAACGATGCGTCCTGCTCGGCTCTTCGAAACGCCGGTGTTAAAACGGGGGTAGCTGATGAAGTAGAATGTTCTCTATGTGGCTTGTGTTTTTTCTCGTCTCTGTTTTGTTTGCAATGTCCTGTACCCAGATATGCACCTATACATACAGGTGGATGTCGGTATGCACATACCTGTACGTATATATGCATATACTCATTTACTATTTGTTTATATATATATATATATATATATATATATATATAGTTATCGCCAAGCCAACATGACAGTCCCAAAAATAGGACGAATGCTGCCGTTGATTAGCTCCAAGAAGCCATCGCCTCTAGCTAGCTATGTGACACACGAATCTGTGTCCATTATAACCCTCGAACAGGG
The DNA here is from genome assembly GCF_046866305.1 of Octopus bimaculoides. Taxonomy (NCBI): domain Eukaryota; kingdom Metazoa; phylum Mollusca; class Cephalopoda; order Octopoda; family Octopodidae; genus Octopus; species Octopus bimaculoides. The sequence goes on along the minus strand of NC_142929.1, from coordinate 124,751,829 downwards.
GAGGTTAGCCGCTTCCCCTTGCTGGTCTGGCATCTACAGACTAGTTTCGAGATATTGCCTCTTAACAATGTAGAGCAGCCGAACTCAGCAGGCATATATATATATATATATATATATACACATACACACACACACACACACACACACACGCACACGCACACGCGCACACACACATTGCATATGATATTCCTTATTGATCTTCTAATCAAGTTGTAATCTTGATCTTTTATTCAAGCTGTAATAATTTGCTGCTTTTGCATTCAAATACTGTGAAGAAATCTTGTGGGACAGACGTTTTTTTAACGAGATACATCATGTAACCACCTGAGGAGACACATCTACACTGACGGATACACCTAAACCAGCTATCAAGTATCGCATCCGTGAGGGATCGATGTTAGATGGGTCGAAACAATTGTAGTGACCAATAAACATTCATGTATTTTCCATCTTCCGTCTTTATCATTAATCACACACACGCACGCACCCCCCACACACATACGTCATACGAGTATATAGGAAAATATGTATTTGAGCGTGTGTACACGCTTAAATGCATATTTATGTGTACATAACTACCCTCATCTGTACACACATGCTCACAGTTGAGGGTGATTATATGGGGCTACATTCTTTATAAAAATCTAAATCGCAATATCTTTTATTGCCATATGCTTGTGTTTATAAGTACATTTACATTTATATTCATTTATTTGTATGTGTATATGTATGAACGCATGTATGTAAATTTTTGGATGAGCACATGTGTGTGCATTGTGCATAATGTGTATGTATGAGACTATCAGCACGCAGTTTTTGTGCATATGATTCAGTATGTGTACGTTTTCTGTGTGTGTGAATCTGATTTCGTGTTATTGCACACAATTGCAGTTTCAATTTAATACCATTTCAAATATATCGATGCAAACACATTATTTACACTGACCAACTCTTCTGGCGATATAAGTATTTTCATTTAGATGAAATTACATACTAAGCAACATATAACATCATTAAAAACACATACTTCTTTGGATGAATTGTTTATGTGTTGCCTGTCAAATATTATCTTACTCGGTGCGATTAATGTTTGTTTCTAACACATTTATAATGCTTCATATTTATAACATGATTATGAGATGTTCACACCTTTCCCCAAAACAGTAACAGTTTATACGAAACAAAATAGCATAAACCAGAAATTGAATAAAACCGGCTCGTGAACTCGAATTGTTAGGAACTTACTAATTTATAATACCAGTAAACAAAATAGAGAGGGAGCCTCTACGCGAGCTAACGAGGCAGTATCCATAAGCTAATGTGGGAACCTTTAATCGGTCACTTGACCTTCTAAAAATAGTAACCAAATACCCCCAGTTCTCACTCTATTCTCTTAAAAACAAGAATGATATAGATAATGTAGATCTGAAAACACTGTTTTGATAAGAAGATAGATGGTTATAACGAGAACATTTTGATCACGGATCTACTCATGGAGTGGATCTCAGTAACAACAAAATGCCAGGATAAATATTGATTTCTTACAAACGAAATGCTTCATATTTTTGTATAGGAGAGTGAAAAATATATTTCGTGACATTTGCGACTTTCTCTGATATCTATAATAATTTATTGGATAAATTTCATTTCTTTTATCCATCTCTTTGATGACCTCATAGCCACTAAAGGAGAGAGAGAGAGAGAGTAGATGATAGAATCCATAGAAAACTAATCAATCACCTACGAAGCCAAGGGTACACAATACCACAGATGCTGCGTTGTTTGTTTTTATTGCTAATCTGTGCCCACGCGTCTGTAACTAACAATATCATGTGGTGTTTTTCACCACTCGCGACACCTGGTTAGAATTAGCAGTACTGTATTTCAATAGTTTGTAGTTTTGCATTCAAATCCGACTGCTGGAAGGGCGTAATGCAATATTCTACCATTCTATTCCAAGGAAGATCTATTTATCATCCACTTAGCATTGCTGCAGAAACTATAGAGGAATTGAGTCATTACAGTCTAAAGAAAAATACTCGACTCCATCTTTCTGAGAAGTAAGTTTGGGGTTAAAATCTTCCATGTGGTGCGAAGATCCTGTAGTGAAAAGAGCACTAAGAGTAGTTCTGGAGCAGTGATTGAAAAGGACTTTGGGAACTAAAAATATAATTAGGATGTGCTTAGAAGACTCTATTAATAATATATGACTTTTTTTGCGTGTTTAACCTAATCTGTTGGGATTAACGGAGAATCTTGCCTCTCACAATATGGAAACATTTCTCATGGCACCAACAGACAAAATGGAAAAGGCGTTGCTCTGGAGGAGAGCGAGGGAGATGCCCCGGGATAACATGGGCACGTCAGGGTTGAGTGAAGTGAAATAGTCCTGTAGTAAACCTATGGGTAATATTTTAGAACCGTTTCGACACTTACACAAAGTATGATCAATACACTCGCACATACACATGCACACGCACGCACGCACGCACACGCGCGTGCGCACACACATAAATAATTTATAATTCATTCCATTCAAGTAAAAATAATTAATAACCTATGTACATTAAAGAAGTTGATTGACTTATAAAACATAATAGTGTAGATTTTACAATTTTATATCTCCATGCGTGTATGTATGTGTGGGGGGTATGTGGTTGGGTGCGCGCGTGCGTGCGTACGTCCGTGCGCGAGTGTTTGCATGACATTTCGTGTTCGATTCCATTACGTCAAAGTCGTATCAAGCTTCCGAGTGAGTTTGGATATATGGAGCTGTGCAGAAGCTCATCGGATGAACTGCACAGCCTTGCTGCATTTGTGTTATTCTTATTCTACGTGAGAATTGTATTGATGGTACAGGTGACTATAGAGTGTTCCACCACATGAGCATGAGTTGCCAAATTGATCGAACATCTTGTGCTCAAAATCGGCGTGTTAGCTGTCTCGCTTCTTCTCCGTCCTCCTCTCTCTTGTGGTATATATACACAGAGAAACTCCAGCCACATTGGTGTCTTCTTTAGTCATCCTCTCTCTCTCTCTCTCTCTCTCTCTCTCTCTCTCTCTCTCTCTCTCTCTCTCTCTCTCTCTCTCTCTCTCGATATATATATATATGGCGGTTGTCTACTCCTTATGCAGAGTTTGACCACTTCTTGTACTTACACCTTAGGTCCATCATGGCGTTTGATGTGGATTTTTAAACCAGACAACGTATTGAAAACAAACCCACATAAACTACATATCTGATTTGGACCACTAAGAGCTGTAATTAAGTTCTGATCTTTGTGGATCTTATAGTTCTATATTTAAGAGCGAATATAGAAAACACCTAAAGCTCCACGAGGTTCTGGCAGTGGCGACCCCTGTTGTACTCTTTCGTCCCAACTTTCTCTCACTCTTTCTTCCTGTTTCTTGAGTAACGCTGCGATAGACTGGCGTCCCGTCCAGCTGGGAGGGGGGCACAAACGCCATAGAAACCGGGAAACCATGAGCCTGGCTAGGCTTTAAAAGGGCGCATAATAAAATAAAAGCATATATATATATATATATATATATATATATATATATATAATAATAATAATAATAGGGACAAAATCCAAAATTACAGGTAAAAAACTCAATTAAAATCAATTTATAAAAAATTAAAATTAAATTGAGCCTTATAGATAAAGTATATATAAAATATATAGTTTTAGGGAAAATAACCAATTTTCAAGAACTCATCGATGAAAATCCACTATCACATTTTTTTTTTTTTTTTTTTAAGTTTCAGCTTAGAGCTGCGGCCATACTGATGCACCACCGTGTTGCTACACTGTTATTACAGGGAGCCTCTTACAATATGTGGCACTTGGTGAAGAATGGAGTTTGATTTAGCAACCCTCATTTGCACCTCCTGCCGCGAGGTAGGTTCATCTGGGACTCTCGATAGGAAGAGGTCCAGCTTTGATTTAAAAACTCCTACATCTACTTTGTGCAGATTCCTCAGGCTCTTTGGGAGAATATTAAAAAGCTGTGGGCCCCTGAATCCCAAGCTGTTGCAGTAACTGGTCCTGAAGCGCGATGGCATTACTGGGATCTTTGGCACTATGCAGTGTCGTCCCGTTCTGGCATTGGTGTAGCTTTCAATGCCAAAATTTGGCACAATTCCTTCCAGGATCTTCCAGATGTATATTACTGCATACCTCTCCCGCCTTCTCTCCAGGAGTAGAGTCTTAGCTGTTTCAGCCTTTCCCAGTAGCTAAGCAGTTGCAAAGAGACAATCTTCTTTGTGAATCTCCTCTGGATTGCTTCAAGGTCTGCTGTTAATTTCACACTGCTGGGTGACCACAGCTGTGAGCAGTAATCCAGGCGGCTGAGCACGAATGTCCTCCAGAGGATCATCATGGTTTCCTTATCTCTGGTTCTGAATGTTCTCAGGATCCATCCAGCCAATCGTCTGTACTTTGTTGCCATTCTGGTAATGTGCACTTGGAAAGCGGTATCATCACATATAGAAAAATTAATAATTAAAAGCACAATAAATGAGTATAATATAAAGTAAAGTAAATATCATAAGATAAATATAATAAAAAGATTACACGTGTTTCATAACCAATTTTCAAATAGAAAAGAAATTTAAATCGATTAAAATCAATTGAAATTATCGAAAATAAATTCTATTCAAAAATATAGCTACTCGTCAGATCGTAAGTAGAACAATAATTAGATATATATCTCAACCAACAATAAGTACCAAATGAATTAATAAGAAATACTTATTATATAAAGATAGAAAAATTATTTTTAAAATATCATAATATCAAAATAATAACCATTCAATAATCATCCCTTCATCCATTATAATAACATGTATATTATATACAAAAAACATCTTACATAAATTATCATTGTTTTAAATTATCATTGTTTTAAATACAAGTTGAACGAAGTTTAAGTTTAAAATAATAATGAAGATAAAATTAGTACATATTTAAGCGGTGTAATAGTTAAAGCTATACTATTTAAAGTTAAAGACGTTTATTTAATTATAATTAAAGATCAATTGAATAATAGAAAAATACAAGATTATTTATTTCTACAAACGTAATAATAAAAAATATGAATGAAAAAATTATGAATGGAAAAATTATGAATGAAAAAATTAGGAAAGAAAAAATTAGGAAAGAAAAAATTAGGAAAGAAAAAATTATTAAGAATAAAAGGTTAAACTTTATATATATACAAAGTTTTGATTTAAAAAAACTTTAACGATATTATAAACTATAAAGATTAATAATTAATCAAATATTATTAATAAAAAATAATCGAAAATATATCAACACTATTCAAATCGAAGTTCTAATATTATGTTGAAATGAAACTATAACTTCTAAATAATTTAGTGTTAAATAAGTTATCTATTAAAAATAATCTATAAAGAACCAAATGAATAGTATAAAAACAAGAATACATATTATTTTCAAATAGTAGAAAATCTTTAGCAAAGTGAAAACAGTACTTATCCAAATTTTTCCGTAATTCAACTCGATCTGACGAGTAGCTATATTTTTGAATAGAATTTATTTTCGATAATTTCAATTGATTTTAATCGATTTAAATTTCTTTTCTATTTGAAAATTGGTTATGAAACACGTGTAATCTTTTTATTATATTTATCTTATGATATTTACTTTACTTTATATTATACTCATTTATTGTGCTTTTAATTATTAATTTTTCTATATGTGATAGTGGATTTTCATCGATGAGTTCTTGAAAATTGGTTATTTTCCCTAAAACTATATATTATATATATATATATATATATATATATATATATATATATATATATATATATATATCAAATATATATTTTTTTATAAAACAAAATTTCATAAAATATATAGTATCTGTTAACAGTCATAGCAAAAACCCCACAGGTGAATTTTTGTATATATATATATATATATATATATATATATATATATATATATATATATATATATATATATATGTATATATATATATATATATATATGCATATACATGTAATGTATACCATAAAGTGCTTTATACACACACATATATGTATTCATGTGCATATAACTAAACACTTATATATATAAATATATACATATATAAAATAGAAATGAGTTTCAAAAAGAAAATAGAAACTACACGTAGAAAAGATATGGGGAAAGTAAGAAAGTAAGAATGCACATTGAATATTAAAAAAATAAAGGCTTTTTTTAATGAAAAGTAGCGATAAATAAATACAATTAGATGAACTGAGGTAGAATTAAGAGGAATTAAATTCATTATTTTGAATTGTTAAAGAGATTCAAAGTCAAGCCGGTGCCGTCATTGCTGTTCACTGGCTTTGTGAACAGCAATGACGACACCGGTCTGACTATGAATCTCTTTAACAATTCAAAATAATGAATTTAATTCCTTTTAATTCTATCACATTCCATCTAATTGTATTTATTTATCGCTACTTTTCATTAAAAAAAAGCCTTTATTTTTGATATTCAATGTGGATTTTCGTTTTTTTCTTCTTACTTTCCCCATATATACACACACACACACACACACACACACACACACACACACACACACACACACACACACACACACACACATTAAAATTTTCAATTACTTCTGGAATGCATCTTTCATTAGTGCAGTTGCGATTTGTAAGTTAATTAATTTTAGAGGAAGAAAGTAAATGCATTTGAGCGAATTATCTATGCTGGCTACCTATTGAATTCAAATGTGAAATCCTATGATATACTTAACCATCTGTGGTTCGCTTGCTGGAGACTCTGAAATTTGGGCTCCCATTGTCAATCACAACATGTAGATATTTCTAATTAAAAATCAGTATTTCTACTTATAATTTCATTCAATGGCAGCGAGCTGGTAGAATCGTTAGTGCGCCAGGCGAAATGCCTAGCTGTATTTCGTCTGTCTTTACATTCTGTTTTCAAGTTCCGCCTTTCATCCTTTTGGGGTCGATAAAATAAGTACCAGTTGAGTACTGGGGTTGATGTAATCGACTTAACTACTCCTGGGTATTCTTTTACTTGTTTCAGTCATTTGACTGCGGCCATACTGGAGCATTACCTTAAAAGGTTTTAGTCAAAGAAATCGACCCCAGGACTTATTCTTCGTGAGCCTAGCACTTATTCTATCGGTACCTTTTGTCGAACCGCTAAGTTACGGGGACATAAGCACACCAGCATCGGTTGTCAAGCGATGGCGGGGGACAAACACAGACACACACACATAGACACACACACATACACACACACACATAATACATTTAAGACGGGCTTCTTTCAGTTTCCGTCTACCAAATCCACTTACAGGCAATAGTCGGCCCGAGGCTATGGTAGAAGACACTTGCCCAAGGTGACACGCTGTGGGACCGAACCCAGAACCATGTTGCTGGGAAGGAAGCTTCTTACCACACAGCCACTCCTGCACCTATAAGTATACAAACTGCATCCCTCTGCCAAGCCACGTTGAGTCAGTGTGGTAGAGTGCTCATCAAACTAGTATGATCTCAAGTTCAAATTCGCGGCCTTCACATTAGACCGTGATTGGTGGAGAGAACATTCTGAGGTCCCTGTCCTGTAATTATCATACAAGGTGGTGAGTTGGCAGGATCATTTGCACGTCGGACAAAATCCTTACCAACATTTCGTCCGTCTTCGCGTTCTGAGTTCAAAGGAATTACAACCACGTTTCGTGGTTCGCTACCTCAACAGCTCCTTTATAGGATCCAATGGCTAAAGACATCATCAGGAGGAACCACGTCTGGTTTCTGACCCTATTCCTCAACCGTTTTCGACTTGACGCCCCCTACTTTCGGAGGTGCCTTCAGCTCTGGTGTTGAGTGCGTTTTTTCTTTGGCCTTTTGTACTTTGGTTTCTTCAATGCAGCGTCAACGAATGTCTGGGCGAATGACCATCCTGCCATCGAGACCAACTTAGCTTTTCATCATTTCGCGATCGATAAAATAAGTACTATTTGAACACTGGGGTCGATGTAATCGACTTAGCCCCATACCACAAACTTGCTAACCTTGTGCAAATATTTCTTATCATATTTTATAATTATAACTTGTAATTATTTTATGTACCAATAAGTGTATAAACATTTTGTTTGTATATAAGTACATATTGTTTACATTTAAAGCGTTTGAACATATTTCGTTTTGTACATAAATTCCTTTCATTCGCATTTCAAAAATGATATATTTTGTTATGCATTTTTAAGTGTATAATATATTATAATTTGTATACAAATATATTCCGTTTACATTTTAAGCTTATGTGTATTATTAACATATTTTGTTTTATATGTATTTCAATTGCCAATTAAAATGAATAAATTACATTTTATCTGTAATAAACTGGAACTGAAATAACGATTTAAGAAAGTAATGTTTTTATTCTAAAAAATTGCAGATTCGGAATCTCTGATGTACAAAATGTTTTTTAAAGGTATAAGGAAAATGGTGTGCTACTCAAAGTGGCGGTCCGCGAGCCATCAGCTGCCGGTGCGCGGCGAGTTTCCAGAAAAGAAAGAAACATTACAAAATGCTTATAAAATGTTTATAAAACGCTTATGTAATATTGTATTATTTGTTTACAAAATAAATATAAAATTTTTAAAAACTTGTCAACTTTTATTATATTCATTATATATATATTGTTTCCGATGTGGAGGCGCAATGGCCCAGTGGTTAGGGCAGCGGACTCAGGATCGCGGTTTCGATTCCCAGACCGGGCGTTATGAGTGCTTATTGAGTGAAAACACCTAAAGCTCCACGAAGCTCCGGCAGGGGATGGT
>NC_142929.1:124675491-124737991 GCF_046866305.1 Octopus bimaculoides | reverse complement strand
ATAGTCCTTTAAGACATCAAACAAAAACTTTCTATTAAGGTTCATTTCATTTTTACTTTTTTAATTGTTTTGTTTGATAATACTTTTCTTACAAATAAAGCGAAAAAAATTGTCTTTCCAAAAAACATGACCTCTATCATAACTAGCTCTATTCTAATTTATATTACTTCGGGATTCTTCACATTATATAAAATTGAATAAACAACTTTTAAAAGTGACATATTTCTATTACCTTTATGTGTTCCACTGTCTGTCTAATTTAAATCAAATACTGAATGCCTCTTTAAAAAACAACAACGGACAATCTACCGTTAAAAACAGCAAAACAGAATGTTTTATATCTTTTTATGCAATTATTTACGAACCACTAAAATTATTTCATTGTAAAATGCTGAAATTGTTTATAGACATTATCTAAAGATAACTCAACATAAAATTTACAGTGCGACTTTTTCTTGGTTCTTCGTTATATCTGTGACGAATCAACAGTCATTAATCTTAGAAATATAGAGATTGTTTACATAAATTTTTTGAGTCGTTAAAATAATCCGTGCTATTACTTGTATATAAAAATCACTCAATACTCATACGTACACACACACAAACTCGCACAAACACAAATACACACACGCACACACACACACACACGCATTCGCATATACATACGTACACATGTACGAACACACACAATGAATATCCCAATCTTCACCCCACGCTATTACCATACATTGAATACACCGCTTTTATTTTTCTTATTCTTCATCAAAATTTAAAGCCTGTATGTATGTATGTATGTATGTATGCATGTATGTATGTATGAATGTATGCATGTATGTATGTATGAATGTATGTATGCATGTATGTATGTATGTACGTATGTATGTATGTATGTATGTATGTATGTATGTATGTCATTGTTCAGTTTTATTTCAAGATTTCTTGTCAATAGAGAAACAGCTGATTTCTAACCTAGATCCAAGGCTCCTTCATTGGAATTTCAACCTCAACAACAGGGTTTTTCGTATGTGTGTATGTATGCATATGTGCAGATTTGTGTGTTTTGCTTTATGTATGTATGTATGTATGTATATATGTATGTATTATGTATGTATGTATGTATGTATGTATGTATGTATGTATGTATGTATGTATATATGTATGTATTATGTATGTATGTATGTATGTATGTATGTATGTATGTAATCACGTGATATGGGAGTTCCGGTGTCCATCACAGACGATTCCTGTCTGCTGCGATCTATGTGTGTGCTTTTATGCGTCAAGCGCCTATATGAGAAGATCTCTCAAGGCTAATAATGCAGTATTCAGTGTTCTAATAACACATCCATGTTAAGCTGGATATAAAGATTACCTTTTGGTACTAATACTGCTTCCGTCACTAATGATTAATTTTTAATAAGCCTGCTGGCTATCTGCGTCATCAGCGTCTGAAAAGACGCTGATATTCTGTATATCGTGCAACGAGATTTTACTGGCATGCGGTGACTGGACGTCTCCAACTGATGAATTCCAGTAGAATGAGATCACAGGATATGGGAGTACCAGCGCCCATGACAAACGATTTTCATCTGCTACGATCTGTGTATGTGCTTTTATGCACCAAGAGCCTATATAAGAGAATCTCTCAAGACTAAAAGAGCAGTATTCGGTGTTCTAACAACACAGCTATGTTTAGCTGGCTATAAAGATTACATTTTGGTATTAACGCTGCTTCCGTCGCCAATTATATATTTCAAAATTGTCACCTTATATATATAAGTGCGCACGTGAATGTATGTTTGTGCGTGTGCCTTTTCTAGGCAAATTTGGGGACTTCTAATGCTGTATGTAAACATGCTAAAGAACAATTCCTTCATTTCTTCTGACTACCATTATCATTATTATCAATATACTATTCTGCACTCTACCAAAAATGCTTTATTCATGTGTTTGTATGCGTCTCTCTCTCTCTCTCTCACGCACATACACACACACATACACACGCACGTATATATACCTCCACACACATTACTTGTACAGGTAATGTCGATCTGATGGAGGGAGTGAGCTTATGTCTACACAGATATTTGACCACTATAAACAAATCATCTGTGTGGTTGTTCGGCAAGAAATTGTAGAACCCTCATGCGTTGTCTAACGACGGGAGAGTCCATCATATACACATATATATTGAGGAGATCATTTTTACTTATAAAAATATTATCTAAAATGTCTAACGCAAGGCCATCAATTTTGAGTGGGAATTACATTGACCTCAGTACTTTACTGGTACGTTGTTATATCGACCCCAATACGATGAAAGGTAAAGGTGACCCCGGTAGTGTTTGAACTGATCAGATCATAAAGAGCCGGAAAAAATGCTTCTGAGCATTTTGTCCGTGGCGCTAACAATTCTAACAGCTAGTTGCTTAAATAGTAATAATGATCCTTTCTTCAAATTTTGGCTCAAAACCAGAAATTTTAGAGGAGGGGGGGGGGGGCTAATCGATTTCCTCGATTCCAAGTGGTCATCTGGTACTTATTTTATTGACCCCGGAAGTATAAAAGGTAAAGTTGACATCGGTGGAAATTGAACTCAGAGCTTAAAGACAGAGGAAATGTCACTAAGGACTTTGTTCATTTGTGCGGCGTGCTCACGATTCTGCCAGCTCGCTACCTTAATAATGATGATAATAATAATAAATTCGTTTTATTGGCCACAAGGGCTAATATCAATTAAAAACATATAAGGACAAAGACAGGACGAAGGTTACAAAAGGTTTTGTCCGAAAAGGTAGGAAAGTTCGTCTAAACAGAGGAAGAAAACGGAGAGAGATATAAATAAATAGATAAATAAATAGATAAATAAGTAGAACTCTCAAAGGGGGAGGCGCTTCGAAAAAGGAAAGGTTACACGTGGAAAAACCCATAAAACCACGAGAGCCTGGTCAGAAAAAATAAGAAAGGGGTATAGAGCCCTTTCTCCTTTTACATTACCTTTTTTTTTCTTTCTTTTTTTCTACAGGTGTATTCTCAGAATTGGTCCGTTTATACTGGCCATTCTTCCAACAGTCACCCATCTTTCAACGAATTTGCTATGAGACAGCACTTCCCTCTCTACTCTCATCTTCCTTTTCAAGTGGAACTTGAAAAAGTTGATGAGGCCTTGGCCAAAGAGGAAAGTGACCGTCTTTAGCCCTTTCAAACGGGTCCACCATATCACCTCTTTCGCTACAGCCACTAGGCATAGGAAAATTGCCTTGCCCTCCTGGTTAAAGGAGGTCGGCGGGTCAATTCTCACGATGGATTCAGCTGATAGCCGGATCCGTCCTACACGTGACAGTAGCTGTTCGATATAGACCCACAGGTCAGCAATGCTCGGGCACTGGACGAGTGCGTGCAGAACGGTTTCGTCGTCCTGAGCGCACCTCGGGCAGGCCCGGTTGACGGCACTTCCGTGTCGGTAGAGTTTATCTCGAACAGGTAGCGCACCTCGGTAGCACTGCCAGGCGAGGGACCTTTGGAAATTATCCATGGGCCCCGGCCCGAAAGTTCTCCTGAACAGACTGTTTAGCTGATTATCCTCGACGCCTAGAGTTTCCCCGAGAACGTCGTCGCACTTTTCTCCCACTAACCCTCTATAGAACGCTAGAGTGGAGCTACTACCGATCGCACTGCCCGCCTGACTGAGGGCGGTGAGAGCTTGGCGGCACTCGAGGTGCCAAGCGCCCTTTCTCGGTCTACGTTTGATCCAGGATTGCAGCTCTGTTAAAGAAACGAGCTGCGGAAAATCGCGTCTGACGAAAGGCGACCACACCTGTTTACCGTCCAGGAAACGCTTGAGATATCGTAGCCTGAGCGCATGTTTGCGCATCAGCAACCACGGCATGCCAAAGTCTCCGTTCAGCGGCTGTTGACAGCAGATGGAGCGCCTGACCAGTGGTACCTGACCCTTCCACAAAAAGTTGAAGAGCAAGCGTACCATCTTGGTTAACCAGCGGTCGGGACAAGGGACGACGGTCAAACGGTAATAGATGACGGATGCGATGTACGCATTCGCCACCTCCGCTCAACCTTTCAAGGAGAGCTTCCTCTCAGCCCATTTCTGGGTGAGGTTGGCCACCCTGTTCGTCACTTCTTCCCAGTTTTTCTCCAACTGGAGGTCCGGACTGAACCAGACCCCGAGCAGTTTAACGGGTCCGTCTGTCCAGCACCCTACGACGCTGTTGGACGGCATGGACTTGTCCCTCCAGGTGCCTAGTTGCAAGCCCACTAACTTTTCCGCGTTAATTTTCGCACCTGTCACCGCTTCATACTCGTTTAGTGTCTCGCCAATCAGGTCAATATGCCTGTGGCTCGACACCATCACGGTGACGTCGTCGGCATAGGCAGACACGCTCCTTCCACATCCCAGATCGCGCGGGACGCGCCTCAAAGCCTCCAACTTCCGCAATAATAGCTCGAGAGTCAATACATACAGAAGGGAGGAGAGAGGACACCCTTGGCGAACCGAACGCGAGATGTTGAACGGTTCCGATAGATGGCCGTTCACCCGTATGACCGAGCAGATGCCGCTGTATAAAGCAGCTATCCACCCGCGGAAGACCGGACCGAAGCCAGCTGCCTTGAGAACAGCTGCCAGGTATCGATGGTCGACCCTATCGAAGGCTTTAGACTGATCTAAATTGATCAAAGCCCCACCCGCGCCAGCTTCGTTACCCACCCTCTCTATGATGTAGCGCATGAGATGGAGGTTGTGGATAGACCTGGTCGGCACGGCGCATGTTTGCGCCTTGCCGATCAGTTTGCCCACGACAGGCGCCAATCTCTTGGCTAGCACCTTGGCCAAGATCTTCAACTCTGTGTTGAGCAGAGTGATGGGCCTAAAGTTCCCTATAATGTCCCCCTTGTTTGGGCCCTTTCTTAGCAAAGCCACCACTCCTCGACAAACAAAAGCAGGAATTCTCCCGTTTTGTTGCCAGTTGCAGTAGACGTTTGTCAAGACGCCCGCAAACAAGTCTGGCATTGACGTATAAAGCTCGTAAGGCAGACCATCCAAACCCGGCGATCTACCTCTCGTGCAGCCTTTCATCGCTTCCTGTACTTCCCAGGCAGATATGGGTCCTTCGCAGCACTCGGCTTCGCTGGTCGAGAGTTGCGGCAGGCCGTCTAGGTACACACCGAAGTCTGTTCCGTCGTCCGTCCTACCGTCGTCCCGAACAATTGAGCAAAGTGCTGCTGAAAGGCTGCACGCATCTGCTTCGGTTCCGAAATCTCGCAGTCGTTCTGGTCCACCAAAGTCCGAATGGTCGCTCTGTTGCCACGCTTCGCCTCAACCGCGTGGGCCCATCGAGCGGCCTTAGTCCCCTCCCCGCTTACCGAAAGTGCTTTAGCTCTGACAACGCAGCCTTCATGCTTGGCATTAAAGTGTTGGTCGAGCGCCAACTTCGCTGCTAACACGTCGGTTGCGGTGCCTGTCCTAAGAGCCTCGTCTAGTTTGTTAACTAAATCCCGCTCTGTTTTCTTACGTTCTACAGCTAGAGCCTTACTAAACCTAATTGATTCTGCTCTAATTGCCCGCTTCAGGGCGAAACACCAGTTGTTATTGATGATTGCCCCGGTTAACTAATCCGGTCTCTGTAGGCTTTGCACGCCGTTATCGACGCGTTTAGCGTCCAGTAACCGGGGCCTTGTCTATGGAGCCTATCTAAGTCGACCGTACAGATCACGAATTTGTGGTCCGTCTAGCCGACTATGTTGAATTGTGGACACCCTATGCTATCCTTATCCGCTGGCCTACAGAAAATTCTATCTAAGTACGATCTAGACGACCCGATGCGATTAGTCCAAGTCCACATTGGCACATTCCGGTTGTCTAGTCGATACCTGTCGGACAGCTGAAAGCGTTTGAGCAGGTTGGCGAGGCTCTTGCATCCCCCTTTCCTATTAGATGCTCCCGCACCCACCCTATCGATACGTTCTTCTAGGACAGCGTTCCAGTCCCCAACTAGCACTAAAGTGCGAGAAGTACCTAGGAAAACCTCCAGACGTTTGAAATAATCCGACTGCCCTGCTCCTGTCGGAGCGTAGGCAGCCAGTAGTCTGAAAGCAGCGCCATCACTACTATCGACGTCCAGGACCACCAACTTACCTTCCGGATCCAGGAAGACTGCCCTTATTTTCAAGTCTAGGCCTTTCCGAAATAGCACCGCAGTACCTCCACCGCCCGCTCCCGGCCGACACGGAGATAGGAAAATCTCGTATCCGCCAAAAAGGGCTGCGAGTTCCTGCGGGTTGGAGAGCCTGGTTTCGCTAATGGCTGCTACATCTACACTGTAAGACCTCAGGTCGTTCAACAGGTGACCTTGTTTTCAAGGCGACCCGAGGCCTCTCACATTTATGCTTCCGATTCTGAGAATTACCATGTTTTTTAAAAAAGGAAAGTATTAGAGGAGAAAAGGCTCTACTTACTGTTTTCTGGTGGGGTGGCTCCCCTATGTTTCCGTGTGGGTGTTCCCACTAAATTCCGATAAAGGCTTTGGGAGAAGCTTCTCCCTAGCGACCCAACATCATTCGGAAACTTTTCTTTTATTTTATTATAGTTTTCTTGGGTTATTTTTAATGTGAGTATGTGTGCTGGTGGTGCGTTGTGTAGGGGTATAATGAAATTTGTGGTGTTTGCATTTGTATTGTTTTTTAAAAAGTCTAATAAGTGTTCATTTTTTGTGTTGATGGCTGTTACGTTTGTGGTGTGTGTGAGTGCTGGCGTTTGCGGTGGAGAAGGTGTTGCTATTTGTTGTGAGTGTGTGTTGTTGTTGCCGATGATGTTGGGAAGCTCACCTTTTTCGCGCCTCCCCTCTTTGTCATTTGTTTCTTTTGTCTTTCTTCTTCGTTTTTTAAAAAATTCGCTACTGATCTCTTAGATACCCACCAGCTTGATCAGGTTGAAGTAAATGCGCAAACTGCTGCTGCAAAGAAAATAAAATTAATTGCAAAGACAAAAGCACATGAAAAATTAGCTAGCAGATGGGAACAGAAACCTCTGCATGGCAAGTATGTGGCTCGTAGCAAACAAGCTGATGTCGACCAGAAACACACGCATCAATGGTTACGAAGCTCAGGGCTAAAAGCAGAGAATGAAGGTTTCATATTAGCTGCTCAAGACCAAAGCTTATTAACCCGGAACTACTAAACCAATGTGATAAAAAATGGAACTGACCCAAAATGCCGATTTTGTAGAATATAAAGCAAGACATGACAGAGTCGGTCAGTATTTACACTGGACAATATGTCGGCATTATAAAATCAAAACCGCTGACAAATGGTATAAACACCATCCTGAAGCTGTGACTGAGGGAGAAAATGTATCGATTCTCTGGGACTTCCCCGTACATACCGACAAAGCTATAAAAGCTAATAAACCGGATATTATTATAAAAGATCAGACAAAGAAGAAGTGTTTATTAATTGACATGAGCATTCCTTGCGATCGTAATATAGCGGCGAAAGAATTTGACAAGATCAGTAAATATAAAGACTTGCTAATAGAAATTGAAAAAATGTGGCACCTCAAGGCGACTACCGTACCAGTGATTGTAGTGAATGATAAAAAAAAGGTACTGAAACCTATTTGAAAATGATACCAGGCTTACCATCCCTACAGGAAGTGCAAAAAATCGTGTTAACTGGAACGACTCATGTACTGAGAAGAGCATTATCGGTGTGAAAACATCATTTTATGAATTTATTTATTTTTTTTTTTTTTTTAATACATATTTTACCTGTGAATTTGCGTGTGTAAACTGGGAATGCATACAATGAGTTTCTCTGCCCTAGGTGTACGGAAAACATTCGGCAAGAAATGGAAGAAAATTTGAAGAAAGAAGAAAAACAACAACAACAATAACATAATAATAATAATAATAATAATAATAATAATACTAATAATAATAATAATAATAATAATAATACTAATAATAATAATAATAATAATAATAATAATAATAATAATAATTCATTCTTTTATTGGCCACATAAATTTACATTAAAAGACATACAACAGCATAAAGGACAAAACCAGGACGATACAATGGGTTTTACAACGTGTAAATAATATAATTAACAATTAAAAATTAAACAAATTAAAACTCTCAATAGGGAAGGCGCTTCAAGGACCTCGTGGAATTTGAACTAACAGCATAAAGGCAGACGAAATGCCGCTAAGCTTTTTCCTGGTAACGTTTCAAGAAGAAGAAGAAGAAGAAAAAGAAGAAGAAGAAGAAGAAGAAGAAGAAGAAGAAGAAGAAGAAGAAGAAGATGAAGAAGAAGAAGAAGAAAAAGAAGAAGAAGAAGAAGAAGAAGAAGAAGAAGAAGAAGAAGAAGAAGAAGAAGAAGAAGAAGAAGAATGCTGTTAACATCAACAGCGTTGATAATGATGATGATATTTGCAGTGATAGTGATAAATAAGGCTGTAGTGAAGGTGGTGGTGGCTGCCATCCGCTTCGTGGAAGAGATTAAGTTCTTTATAAGGCATACAACTCTGAAAGGGAGAGGTTTAATAAGTTTTAATTTTCTCAACAGCGGTATTTAAATTTTAAATGTTAGTTGCATGATATTTTGCTTACGTAAGAAGATAGTTTGTAAATTACCTTCATACGTGAATGTGCAAATCAGTCATTTAATACAACTAATTTAAACAATCTCTCAGTTTCTATGTACGGAAAGAAGTCTTTTGACTTTCCTTTATCAGGAATGACAAGTTGAAATTAAATTATTTGCTAACGTTGACACTAACTTAATTGGAAATTCACACAGCCTTGAATCAATCTATGATTTAAGGAATACACTAAGAATAGTTTCTTAAGAAGATGCTACGACGATCGCATCCAGTTGATGAAATCCATTATATTTGACCTATGCTCTCTCGTTATACGTCATTTCGTCCTGTTATCTCATGATTTCAGTTGAGATGTTGAATTTGATTCTTTTACTTGTTTCAGTCATTTGACTGTGGCCATGCTGGAGTACCGCTTTTAGTCGAAGAAATTGACCCCAGCACTTATTCTTTGTAAGCCTAGTACTTGTTATATTGGTCTCTTTTAAACCCTAACCCTAACCAGATTCCCGAACCGCTAAGTTACGGGAACGTAAACACGCCATCAAGCGATGGTGGTGGTTGGGGGACAAACATAGACACACAAATACACACACACACACACACACACACACACACACACACATATATATATACATATGTATATATCTATATATATAAAAATGAGAATGTGTGTCTGCCTGTCTGTCTGTCTGTGTGTGTGTCTGTCTGTCTGTCTGTGTGTCTGTGTGTCTGTCTGTCTGTCTGTCTGTGTGAATCCCTAAAACTCGAGAACTACGCAACCAATTTCATTCAAATTTTACAGATGCCTTACTTAGGGTTCCAGTTGTGTTTTAGTCAAAAAAGATTTTTAACTTGCAGAGTTCGAGCCCACGGCAACATAATATCTCCTCCATTGTTTAAGTATTACGTGTCAAAAGTGAAACAAAAACACTCATGTCAAATACTTTCACTTTAAAAATGAAACTATTCCACTAACTAAAACAATCACATTTCGATACTGTAATGACAGATACTTTCAGAGAGAGAGAGAAAGAGAGAGAGAGAAAGAGAGAGAGAGATAAAGAGTAAAAGAGAGAGAGAGAGAGAGATGTATATGTATACATATAGATGTATATGTACACATTATTCCACTAACTGAAACAATCACATTTCGATACTGTAATTACAGATACTTTCAGAGAGAAAGGAAGAGATAAAGAGTGAAAGAGAGAGAAAGAGATAAAGAGTGAAAGAGAGAGAAAGAGATAAAGAGTGAAAGAGAGAGAGAGAGAGATGTATATGTATACATATAGATGTATATGTACACGTATATGTATAGATATATATAGATATAGATCTATATCCATACATGTATATGTATACATATGTGTAGATGTATATATATATATATATATATATATATATATATATGTAGATGTACATGTAATATGTACACATATATACATATATATACATGCATACAGATATCTATACATATATACACCCATCACACACATACACATGCACACAAACACACACATTTGTCATATGTTTTCTTATCCAAAACTACGTCAAAAGTACTGAATGGATCTTTATGAAATTTGGAAATTATATTCTATGCATAACGGCCATAACTCCCATGAAAATTCATATATTTTTGATGTTGATGAAATTTTAACCCGAACATAACAGATGAGCATTATTTGTAATTCAACGGTACAACAGTGTAAGACTACCCTTTCAGATATACTTACATTGTGATTTCTGCAATCTGGTGCATAAATTGTCAAGTAAATGAGACGCATCTTTGCCTCCACTGATTCACTTGCAAAGTGTTGAGTAAAATTATTTCGTTGCAGACCTCCTTTGAGTCTTTTTATTATCACTGCGACACACATAGTCCCCAGTTGGTAACATTGATTTCAAGGCCTTCCCAGATGAGAGACTGGTTGTTCTAAGACATTTATCGACTGTAAATTTTGTCTGCACAGTTACCTATCGGTATAGTGGTCATTTGCAAACTCCAGAGGCGACACTTTCATTTCCCTTTACTCCAAACGTCACACGTTGTTATTTCAATTGGGTCATGCCCTTCCAATTGCTATAGATCCGTAATGCATCTTACAGCTGTGCCTGTCACCTGTCTGGTGAGGAATCCTACATGTATTGGGAATGTGTGTGTGTGTGTGTGTGTGTGTGTGTGTGTGTGTCTGTGTGAATCCCTAACCCGGGCAACGCCGGGTATTTCTGCTAGTAAATATATATAATATATATATATATACATGGCTGTGTGGTAAGTAGCTTGCTTACAAACCACATGGTCCCGGGTTCAGTCCCACTGCGTGGCATCTTGGGCAAGTGTCTTCTACTATAGCCTCGGGCCGTCCAAAGCCTTGTGAGTGGATTTGGTAGACGGAAACTGAAAGAAGCCCGTCGTACATATGTATATATATATATATATGTGTGTGTGTGTGTCTGTGTTTGTCCCCCCCCCCCATCGCTTGACAACCGATGGTGGTGTGTTTACGTCCCCGTAACTTAGCGGTTCGGCAAAAGAGACCGATAGGATAAGTACCAGGCTTCCAAAGAATAAGTCTTGGGGTCGATTTGCTCGACTAAAGGCGGTGCTCCAGCATGGCCGCAGTCAAATGATTGAAACAAGTAAAAGAGTAAAAAAGTAAAAGAGTAAAAAAGTAAAAGAGAGTATACATATATTAAATCCCAAAAATGAAACAAGAACGCGACAGATGACAATAAAACACCCGAACAGATACAAAAAGGGCCAGGAAAGAACAAGGACGGGTCATTCGTGGCCTTCTCTCCTCATATATATATATATATATATATATATATATATATATATATATACGACGGGTTTCTTTTTAGTTTCCGTCTACCAAATCCACTCACAAGGCTACAGCAGAAGACACTTGCTCAAGGTGCCACGCAGTGGGATTGAACCCGGAACCATGTGGTCGGAAAGTAAGTTTCTTAACACACAGCCACTCCTGTGATTTTTATTTTATGAAATTGGTGAATTTGGTTCTGTTTGGCGAATTTTTATAAAAATTTTACGAAAATTGGTTATAGTTGCTAATTTATCTGCCACATGACCAATAAAAGATTTTCTAATTTATTGTCCCCTTTCCGTGAAATTTGGTCTTACGAGTTTTTACGTCCACTTGTTTGAAAATGCATTATAAGGATTCATTGCGCAGGCGCAGATAATTTCAGATTCTGATGACCCATTTTATAACTTCGTGTCTTGTAAGTATCGATATTCGTTTTAAATTTGTGGTTTGCTAAGTTTTTTGAAATTTACACATATTGTAACTCACAAGTCGTTTATAATCGAGGAAAAATAGCGATAAGGATAAGGTTTTAAGGGAAAATAAGATTGCATAAACTTTTTTACGAAGAGAAATGCTGATTGTCACAAAAATGGCTTCATGATCGTTTAGTCGTTTCAATGAAATTTCGAAAAAAAAAAAAATGTTAAAAAAAGGAATTTTGTAAAATTTGCAATCGCGATTTCTGTGAGAATGGTACCATATTTGAAAAACACTTAAAAATATTAAAGCAAGCGCCCGGATGTCTAAAGTAATTGATTTCTTGCAACTTTCTTTTTCTTCATAGAGTGTCTCGCGTGATTTCCACTGAATTGAATGTATGCGTCTGTAACGAAACACAATCTTCCCTTTTCAATATTATGTGATCTTCTAGGGTTTCTAATGCATGTTCAGATTCTAAGGTTGCTAAGAGAATTAAATGCGTAAGAATAAAAAGAATAGCTGGCTTTTGTAATGTATTTAGTAAGGAATACTTGGAAACTCTTATAGCGTAATTAAATAAAAATTATATTCTCATTAATTATTTATGAAAGTATAGATGCATCAAAATAATAATAATAATAATAATAATAATAATAATAATAATAATAATAATAATAATACTTTCTAATAAAAGCACAAGGCCTGAAATTTTGAGGGAGGGGACTAGTCAATTACATCGACTCCAGTGTTTCACTGGTACTTAATTTATCGACTCCGAAAAGATGAAAGGCAAAGTCGACCTCGGCGGGCTTTGAACTCAGAACGTAAAGACGGACGAAATGCCGCTAATCCTATTTACTAAAAGCACAAGATCTGAAATTTGGAGCGGGGGGACTAGTCGATCATATCGACCCCAGAGTTTCACTGGTACTTAATCTATCGATCCCAAAAGAATGAAAAGTAAAGTCGACTTCGGAGGAATTTGAACTCAGAATGTAAAGGTGGACGAAATACTGGTAACCATTTTGTCCGGCATGCTAACGATCCTGCCAGCTCGCGGGTTATATTAGGCTTCGTATATTCGTGCCCCAGTGACACTCTGATGGTATACGCTGCTCTCTCACGCGATAACAATAATAACTTGTCTCGATAGCTAGATTTTATGAAAGCCGTATTAAAAAAAGAACAATTGGCATGTTTTAACTACGTTGGAAATTGGTTGCTATGCTGCTCGAGGTATTTTTACAGTTATCTTTTTTATCTTTTACTTGTTTCAGTTATTATATTGCGGCCATGCTGGGGCACCGCATTGAGGGATTTTTAGTCGAATAAATCAACTTCAGTACTTATTCTTTTAAAAACCTGGTACTTATGGTATCAGCCTCTTTTGCGATCTATGTTACGGAGACGTAAACACACCAACACCGGTTGTCAAGCAGTGGTGGTGTGGGACAAACACAAAGACACACACACATATACATTACATACATACATACATCACACATGCACATACATACATACATACATACATACATACATACATACATACATATATACGACGGGCATCTTTCAGTTCTCGTCTACCAAATCTACCCACAAGGTTTCGGTCAGCCCAAGGTTAGAGAAGAAGACACTTGTCCAAGGTGCCATGCAGTGGGACCGAACCCGTAACCATGTGGTTGAGAAGCAAACTTCTTACCGCACAACAACAATAGAGAATTATTATTATTATTATTATTATTATTATTATTATTATTATTATTATTATTATTATTATTATTATTTATTTATTTTTGCTAAACATGGTGTACCATTTAAAAGCGTCATGGAGTATGCAAATAATACTGCAGATGTATTATGAGATAAAAACTTGTTGTTTAAAGTCTTCTACAGCAAAAAATACCATATCGCTTTGTAGAAACCTGTGTATGCCAGTCAATACATTCAGATATAGAACGGGGCGTGTGCACGCATGCTTATGTATATGTATATGTGTGTGCATATGTATATGTATATGTGTGTGTGTTTATACATACATGTATACACACACACTCACACATACATACATACATACATACATACATACATACATACATACATACCAATGCATCCTGTACATGTTTAGAACTTCCACTTCCAGGTTCCGAGCCTAATAAGAAAAAAAAAGATTACGTCATTGTTATACATGAAGGTTATTACTTCAGTTAGTGCTAAACAGACTACTGAATCAATAATCAACATTTCTCGTATTTTTTTTACTTCATTGTTTTAGCTTTTAAGATGAGATCGTTTGAGAACGAAGCGAAGTGAATGATGTGATCGCAAAGCATCGAAAACAGAAGTTCCGCTGGGGCGGATATATCGCAAGGTTCATAGACAACAGGTGGACCCGTGCAGTTGCCGAGTGGCATTAAAAAAACCCAACAGAGGCCGGTAGGGAGGCCTCCACAACGATGGGAAGACTATCTAGTTAAGCAATTTGGCCAACATAGAAAAGAATTGGGCTATCAAGATAGATTTGTAAGTACATTGTAACCTGCGATGTATAACATCTGATGGCTTGGTCGATACTGTGATACTGTAATACTGAAGTATTACATAGAATAACTTCATCATCTGCAACACTAAAAGCTTTTCAGAATCCATTTGTGAAAATGTACTTTGCATTTCTAACTTTTATTCTACTATATGTAAATAAAATAAATTTAAAGCTTCAAGCTGAGAGCTTAAGAATTCATGGTCTAAGTGCTTCTGTTAACGGTAGTATGAATGGTATTCTTGTTAATTTATTAATTGTCAAGTACTAAAAGATGCAGGCAAACCTAAAGTTAATATCACTGGTGCTTCAATTTACTTTCCGTAAGTGAAATATATAGTGTAGCAATGAACTGAGAGTATCTTTCTAAAGTATTCTTCAAGAATCCGAACCGAAGAACTCGAAGTATTTCAACTTAAAACATTGGATTTTTATGCGAAACTAAGCAAAATGTACAAACAGTCTGTGTCATCCAGTATGTTCATTAATTACAAGCTCTTGATGCTTTAGATCTTGAAAATGTGTTTCAAAAACGCCCATCTTTAAGTATTCCATTGATCAAGTAATTTTCAAATACAGCCGAAAAAAGTAATAATTCGAAGATATCAGTGAAGTATGGAGAAAGTTCCCTTTATAAGAAAGCGAAATTTTAAGACCAGAGTAATAATGATTTCTCATTTTGGCACAAGGCCAGCAATTTCGGGGAGGGGTAAGTCGAGTACATCGATTCCAGTGCTCAACTGGTACTTATTTTATCGACCTCGGAAGGTTAAAAGACTAAGTCAACCTCGATGGAATTTGAACTCGGAAAGTAAAAATAGACGAAATGCCCCTAAGCATTTTGCCGGGCGTGCTAACGATTCTGCTAGCTCGCCGCCTTCAAGACCAAGGTAATAATGATTTCAAATTTTGGCACAAGGCCGGCAATTTTGATTGAATGAGTAATCAGATTACATCGACCCCAGTACACAGCTGGTACTTATTTTATCGACCCCAAAAGAATGAAAAGTACAGTGGACCTCGGCGGAATTTGAACTCAGAACGTAAAGATAGACGAAATGTCGCTAAGCATTTTGTCAGGCATGTTAACGATTCTGCCAGCTCACTGCTTTAGACCTGAATAATATTGATAATCTTTTTCGTTAGTGTACTCAATCGTGGCTGACCTTAAACTAAAGAAAGAACAACAATAAAAAATAATGTGGATAATAAAACCAGAAACTGTTTCAGTAACAGTCGATATTTTATCAAAGATAAAACAAATAAGCAATCACAAACATGGTTTAACTATACAGAAGAAGGCACCTTTTGAGCAAGAAGTGTAAAAGGATTGGGTTACAGGTATGATGGAGATTTTTAAATTGTCATATAAGCACATAAGACCAATTACTAAAAGGATGTATCGATGAGCTGTAAAGATATCAAAACGTGCGCCTAGAAATGATGGAAAAAAGAAGCGACCATATAAAATACTAACTTTTCAAGACTTAAACCTTCATTTTATGATTTATAATAAAGATTAATGCATATGATGGAAGAAAAAAAAAATTTTCTTAAATACAATACAAAATATTAAATTGTGAGTGGATTCTGTATTTCTATTTTAAAGCACAAAAAAGGGCAACCTTTCTACAAGATGGAAAACTGCAGAAGGAATATGGCTGTTACGATTGGCTGGTTGTGCTCGCGTCATGAGTCAATGATGCAGACAACACTTGTATAAAAGCACTGCTATTAGTGCACACACACACACACACACACACACATACATTTATATACATATTTTATAGATATAGATATACGTATTTGGGAACACGCGTGTGTATTTTTGTTACGTGGGGTACAAACTGGTCCATGGATAAGATATCCGCTGCAGACGCTTAGTTGTGTGATTGGGAGGCCATCTTACTCATTATAATAATCTTTTAGAATTAGGTACCAATCCTTTTTTTTTTTTAATGCCCCATTGTTCTCTCAAGGAGAAGATCTGCCTCATCTGCTTATCTCAGGGAATTAATCCATTACGGGAATCTTTAATTTATGTCTTTAAAAAACTGCAGAAGCTTTATGAGTCAGTGCAGTTTATGGTAACATTCATCCAATATATTTGTCTAATATAAATAATGACATGCGGCCTAGTGGCTAAGATCTTGAGCAATCTTGAAATCGTAGGTTCGATTCCCGGACTAGATTGTGTATTGTGTTCGAAAGCAAAGCGCTTCATCTCATGTTACTTTATCTCATTCAGCTGAAATTACTATCAGTGGCAGCTAGAAGGTTAACTCTGCGACGGACTAACACCCCGTTCAGGAGAACAGAAGTCTTACACTTTCAATGGTGTATACGACTAAAATCGGCGTAAGCACCAGTTTAATGAGTCTTTTGGTTTGAGACAGACTTCAACTAATACAGTATGTATGAACAGAGTTGTGTCTAACATAACTATTCCATTTCCTGGATGCAAGGATTTCAGTGTGCCAGGATATACCTACTGTTAATCAAGCTTACACCTAACGCAAATATTCTAAAGCGTGCAACCATTTTCTGATGATGTAGTGTCTGTATTTCTAAACTATATTCTATTTATGTATTTATCCTTCTATCCATTATCTCATCAATCAAATAATCGACCAGAGCATCATCTATTTGTACATTTACAAAGTATCAATCAACCTTTCCAGTCTTTTTCATAATAGGATATTAACGAATAAGATAGAATGGGTAAGGGAAATGAAAGTGAAAAAAAAAAGGAGAGAGAAAAGAAACGAGGAAACTAACAAAGGAATTGGGGAAAGGAAGTAAAGAAGAAAAAGAAAGAACGAGATGAATTGGTAATTCAAATCCGTTGGTACAGTAAATCAGTTAGGTGAAGGGAAACTGTGAATATGAAATTAGCAACATATATATATATATATATATATATATATATATATATATATATATATTATATAGATAGACAGATAGATAGATAGATAGATAGATAGATAGATAGATAGATAAAAATAAAAAAGAAAGAAACGTAATACAAAAACACATATACGTGCACACACATTTACACACGAAGAGTTGAAGTTATCATGCAAACTATCAATTCTATGCTTTGTGTTTACGGGAAAAATA
The DNA here is from genome assembly GCF_046866305.1 of Octopus bimaculoides. Lineage (NCBI taxonomy): Eukaryota > Metazoa > Mollusca > Cephalopoda > Octopoda > Octopodidae > Octopus > Octopus bimaculoides. The sequence continues at coordinate 124,720,467 of NC_142929.1, read as the reverse complement.
AATTGTTTTTCAAAGATAATCTCACTAACAAACTGCGCAAACCCAGCGAGTAAGTTCATTTTGCAATAGCTTCTAGCTGTTACGATTGGTTGATCGTGCTGACGTCATCAGTCATTGATGCAGACAACACTTGTATAAATGCGCTACTGTTAGCACGCACTACATTACAGAATATAATTGTCGACGTAAGTACCGTATATTATTTTCGATATAGTTTTAAGTTATAATGTACGCCTCTCTCTCTCTCTCTCTCTCTCTCTCTCTCTCTCTCTCGTGCGCGCTTTCTCTCTTTCTCGCTACACTTTTTTTAATGTTACAAAGGTAAATTTCTTACATAAACCACTGTGAAGTATTTTAAAGTAATAATATTGTGTGTGTGTGTGTGTGTGTGTACGTATGTATGGATGCATTAATGTATGTATGCATGTGTGTATGTGCTTGCCTATGCGTGAGTATGCGCGTTTATATGTATGTGTGTGTGTGAGAGCGTGAATGCGTGCACGCGTTCAAGTACCCGTTAGAGAGTTTGGATTGCGTTGATAAGGATGTGGGTTCGATTTCAGGGCCAGGCATCAGTTTGTGTCCTTAAGCAAATGACTTTTATTTAGTATCACTCCAATCAATTCAACGGTAAACGAGAACCAGCTCTGTGCAGGTGCAACCTTCTCATCGTCAAGTTGTCACATCTTTGATATTCCTCTGGGCCCAGCATCAAAGAGTTTAGAAGGTTGTCATTATATGCTCGCGACTACACAGGCACCTAAAACAATTAGCGAAAGTATCGCATATGCTATCAAGTCATACTGGCTTTTTACGTGGGTTTATTTACACACACACACACACGCATATGTATATATATATATATATATATATATATATATATATATATATATATATATATATGCATATATATATATATATATATATATATATATATATATATATATATGCATATATATATATATATATATATGCATATATATATATATATATATATATATATATATATATATATATATATATGCATATATATATATATATATATATATATATATATATATATATATATATATATATATATATATATATATACACACACACACACACACACATGCATGCCCATTTGTATTCTAAGAAAACGTTTTTTATTAATTCTATCTTTTGCAATGAAGCGGGCTGGCAGAACCGTTAGCACCCCGGATAAACTGTTCAGCGGTATTTCGTCCGTCTTTCTGTCCTTGGGTTCTTAGTTCGAATTCCGCTGTGGTCGATTTTGCATCTCATCCTTTCGGGGGCTGATGAAATGCGTACCAGTTGAGCAGTGAGGTTGATATAATCGACAAGCCCCAAATATCAGGCCTTGTGCGTATAGTAGAAAGAAATTATTGTTATTCATGTCAATAACAACAGAAATATCATCCATGCACATCAACACAAACAGCGTACTTTATATAAAAAGATATATTTCATATTGAATATATAACGTACAAACGCAGGTGTGCACACCCTCACAATTTCTCTCTCTCTTTCTCATTCTTTTTGATAACATACACACACGCACACATAGATACATACATACATACATACATACATACATACATACATACTGAAGTGTGTGTGTGTGTAAATCAATCGATAATAAGCAGAATCCAGGTGTGGTATTCGATACTTTACAGGACATACGCGTTTCAAATGCCGAAATAATTCTATTATGTAAACATTGTGGCATTTGGAACGGGGTATGTTCTACAAAGCGCTGAATACCACGCCCGTTTACTACTTATTATTACTATTTCTATAATTTAGCTCGTATTCCGCACATTCGCCCGCCTCAAGATTGATGCCCAGTGTAGTCTTAAAATGGCTACTGGAATGGAGAATCGAACCCACTACTGAACCCGATTATTTTTGGCTATATAGATAGTTAGATAGACAGATAGATAGATTTGTGGATATATATTTGTACATATATATCTATATGTTTATATATTCATATATATACATACATATATATATACATAAATAAATGCATATATACACACACATGTAATATATAACATGCATACATACTTTATAAAATGTATGAATATATATACATATGTGTGTGTGTGTATGCATACATACATATATATGTATATATTATATATATATACATATATATATGTATATGTATATATGTATATATATATATATGTATATATATGTATATATATGTATATATGTGTGTGTGTATATATATATATATATATATATATATATATATATATATATATATATATATATATATATATATTTATTTATATATTTATTTGAGTGAATTTTTATTTGTGTGTATATTTTGTATATTTTTTTATATATATAGTTATGAGTATTTTTGTGTATATGTATATTTATTTATGTACTTATGTAAATGTGTATATATATGTATATATATGGGTATAAGTATATATGTGAGTGTGTAATTTGTCTATATAAATTAGTAGGTATATATATATAAGTGTATATATATATATTTATGTATATGTGTATATATATATATATGTATATATATGTATATATGTATATGTATATATGTATATGTATATGTATATGCATGTTTTTTCTGTGTATATATGTGTATTTTTATATGTATGTATATATGTCTGTATATGTGTAGATATGTATTTATGTATATATATATATATATGGTAGTGTGTATGTTTGGTCTATATGTGTTATATGTATTTATATATATGTGTGTATTTATGTATATATGTGTTATATGTATTTATATATATGTGTGTATTTATGTATATATGTGTATGTATGTTTTTATTTATGTATATGCTTTTATTAGTGTTTATGTGTATATATGTGTGTATGTTGTGTGTATATACGTATATTATTTTGTATATTCGTATGTATATATGTTTATATGTTTTATATATAAGTATGTATATTTGTATATGTATGTAGGTGTATATATATATATAATTCGGCAACTGACCCCGATGGTTTCCCAGCTGTCCTCTTAAAGTCGTGTAAACAAGAACTAGCAGGACCACTCCGGATACTCTTCCAGAGTTTCCTTGCAAATGGTAAACTTCCCAAAAAGCTGAAGGAAGGCACCATATGTCCTATCCATAAAGGTGGAAGTAGAGCAGAGGCTGGGAACTACAGGCCCATCTCTCTGACTTCACATATTAGCAAAGTCATGGAACGAATTGTCAGAAGGAGATTGATTGCGTTCCTAGAAGAAAATGACTTGCTGAATGAGACCCAGCATGGTTTCCGTCCAGGTAGAAGCTGCCTCACGCAGCTCTTGCAGCATTATGACTGGGTCCTTAAGCAGCTACTGGACCATTCAAATGTTGATGTGATACATCTCGACTTTGCAAAAGCCTTTGACAAAGTTGATCATGGCTTGATATGTCACAAGCTGTGAAACCTTGGCATAGCTGGTAAATTAGGAGAGTGGCTGCATGACTTCCTGAATGGTAGAAGTCAGACAGTTGCAGCCAATAGAGAACTATCTAGGGAAACACAAATATTGAGCGGTGTTCCACAAGGAACTGTTCTGGGGCCACTACTGTTCATAGTGGCCCTTCTGGACATGCCCACGGTCACTCGGAGAGCCACTGTCACTAGCTATGCTGATGACACAAAGATATCTCAGGCAATAAAGAATCCTGATGATATTGTAAGCCTGCAGAATGACCTAAATGCAATATATGAGTGGTCAGAGCAAAATAATATGCAGTTCAATGCAAAAAAATTTCAAGTACTGCGCTACAAGACCACAAGCACCTCCCAACTGGCATACACAGGGCCTGGAGGTACTGCAATCCCAGAACCACAAACAGTAAGAGATCTGGGCATCAACATGTGTAGTGATGCATCATTTCACATGCACATTGTCAAGTTGACAGCAAAGTGCAGACAACTGGCAGGGTGGATACTGAGGACATTCCGTACAAGGGATCAAAAAGTCATGTTGACTCTGTGGAAGACATTTGTTCTGAGCCGCCTAGACTATTGCTCTCAGTTGTGGTCACCACACAGTGTTAAGCGGACAGCAGAACTCGAGGCAATTCAGCGGCACTATACAATAAAGATCGCCACAGTCCAACAGATGAACTACAGGGAGCGACTGAAGGCACTAGGTCTCTACTCCCTGGAGCGCAGGCGGGAGAGATATGTAATAATATACATATGGAAAATACTGGAAGGACTGGTGCTAAAGTTTGGCATCAAGTACTACGGGAATGCCCGCACGGGTCGCCACTGCATGGTGCCAAAGGTACCGTCCACTGCATCTCACATAAGAACGAGATACTGCAGCAACCTCGGTTTCAGAGGACCTCAGCTCTTCAATGCCCTGCCAAAACATTTGAGAGACATGCAAGACATGGATACGGAGGTCTTCAAGACAAAACTTGACACTTTCCTCTCCACGGTACCAGACGAACCAATGGCTCGTAATGAGACACAGTTTAGGGCAGCTATGTCAAATTCTCTTATACACCAGATGTGCCATCAAAACTCTTGATTGGACCATGTCAGGTGGAGGAGAAGAGCCATGAGGAACGTGAAAATCACGGTGGTGCACCAGCATGACCGCAGCCACTTGGCTGAAACACATAAATAAATAAATATATATATATATATATATATATATATATATATATATATATATATATATATATATATATATATGTATGTATGTATATATATATGTATGTATGTATTAGGGTGTGTGTTGGGGTATCTATTTAATTATTCTAGTAATTATATTTTGTTTTTATTAGTAGGTTAATATTTTAGTAAGTTTAAGGTTTTATATTACAATGACACTACGATTTTGATAAGACTAAATCAATAGTAGTATTTTATTTTATTTCATAATATTATTTAATTTACGACTATTAGTATTATTATTTATTTATTATATATTAGAATTTAATATTTATTAATATGTTTTATAAGATAACTATAGTTTTTTGTTCTTTTTATGTTATTAGTTATATAAATTTTAAATTTTTCATTCATTTATTTAAGTATTATTATTTCATTCATGCTTTCGTATTCTATTCTCTATTTTAACGTTCTATTTTAACGTAGTATTTTCGCGCGAACTCTTGCTTAAAACGCTATAGCTATTAGATAACGTCTTAGTTTTCAGTTTGAATTACGGAAAAATTTGGATAAGTACTGTTTTTCACTTTGCTAAAGATTTTCTACTATTTGAAAATAATATGTATTCTTGTTTTTATATTATTCATTTGGTTCTTTATAGATTATTTTTAATAGATAACTTATTTAACACTAAATTATTTAGAAGTTATAGTTTCATTTCAACATAATATTAGAACTTCGATTTGAATAGTGTTGATATATTTTCGATTATTTTTGATTAATAATATTTGATTAATTATTAATCTTTATAGTTTATAATATCGTTAAAGTTTTTTTAAAATCAAAACTTTGTATATATATATAAAGTTTAATCTTTTATTCTTAATAATTTTTTCTTTCCTAATTTTTTCATTCATAATTTTTCCATTCATAATTTTTTTATTCATATTTTTTATTATTACGTTTGTAGAAATAAATAATCTTGTATTTTTCTATTATTCAATTGATCTTTAATTATAATTAAATAAACGTCTTTAGCTTTAAATAGTATAGCTTTAACTATTACACCGGTTAAATATGTACTAATTTTATCTTCATTATTATTTTAAACTTAAACTTCGTTCAACTTATTTAAAACAATGATAATTTAAAACAATGATAATTTATGTAAGATGTTTTTTGTATATAATATACATGTTATTATAATGGATGAAGGGATGATTATTGAATAGTTATTATTTTGATATTATGATATATTTTTTAATAATTTTTCTATCTTTATATAATAAGTATTTCATATTAATTCATTTGGTACTTATTGTTGGTTGAGATATATATCTAATTATTGTTCTACTTACGATCTGACGAGTAGCTATATTTTTGAATAGAATTTATTTTCGATAATTTCAATTGATTTTAATCGATTTAAATTTCTTTTCTATTTGAAAATTGGTTATGAAACACGTGTAATCTTTTTATTATATTTATCTTATGATATTTACTTTACTTTATATTATACTCATTTATTGTGCTTTTAATTATTAATTTTTCTATATGTGATAGTGGATTTTCATCGATGAGTTCTTGAAAATTGGTTATTTTCCCTAAAACTATATATTTTATCTATAAGGCTCAATTTAATTTTAATTTTTTATAAATTGATTTTAATTGAGTTTTTTTACCTGTAATTTTGGATTTTGTCCCTAATATTATTATTATTATTATTATATATATATATATATATATATATATATATATATATATATATATATATATATATATATATATATATATATATATATATATATGTGTATGTATGTATGTATGTATATATATGTATGCATACATATTCATATATATGTGTATGTATAAACATATGTGTATATAGATGAGGACAGCGGGATCAAAGTCCTTCATCGACCAAATGCTACATATCAAAAGAAGTTTCAAATATTGTTGCGGCTCAGTCAACGGTGGCGCCCTAGCATAACCGCGGCTTTGAAGCTGAAGCATTTTTAAAGATTTTAAATATACATCCATCCATACATACATACATACATACAGATACACACATAACATATATGTATGTATATATGTATGTATTTGCATATATATATGAGAATTTGTATATACTTATATATACTTCTTTTATTGGTTTGAAACACTTAATTGCATTTACGCTGGGATGTGATTTCAAGTGTTTAGTAGGTCTCTATCTCCGTCTGGCACTGATTTTATCGAATCATGTTTGCCGAATCTCTTGATTACAAACGTTAAGGAACACAATATAGGCAGACACATAACATACAAACACAAAACATGCTCATATATATATATATATATATATATATATATATACATAGATTGACATATAATCAGGTATATGCAATGTGGCTTAACGTCGACTAGTAATGAAACAATTGTAACCGCTCTTAAGCTTATGCCACATTGGTATCGTCATCTTACTGTTTGTCTTCTATATGTACGTGTGCGTTTATGGCTGTGTGTGTGTGCGTGTGTGCGTGCATATTTGTATGTATGTATGTATGTATGTATGCATGTGTGTGCTTGTGTATTTATATATCACATACATATATACGAGCATATAAAATAGGCACACATAGATGTATGATATATGTATGTATGCGTATATATATAGATGTGTATACGTGTACACACAATATATATATATATATGTTTCGATACATACATATAAATATGATACACATACATGTATACTGACTAATGTGTTTGTGTGTGTGTGTGTGTGTGTGCGTGCGTGTACATATGCGTGTATTTTCTTGTGCGTGTATATGCGTGTGTATGTATATATATATATATGTGTGGGTGTGTATGTTCACTCCTGTTTATGTACCTGTGCTGTCGGATGTCTCGGAGGTGTTCCGCGAACCGGTCAGCCAAGCGACATCCCGTTTGACCGATGTATAGAAAAGGACAGAAAGAGCAGGAGATGCAGTAGATGACGTTGCTAGAAGTGCAGGTGAAGGAGTCAGTGATATGATAGGGTCGATGATGAGTGCCTGTGAGGAGGGTGGTGTTGGAGAGGTAAGTGCAGCAGCGTGGGCAGGAGCAGGGGAACGAGCCGGGTTGGGAGGTTGGGTTAGGGAAGAAGCTGTGGACCAAGAGGTCTCGTAGGTTGTGGGCTCGTATATATATATGTATGTGTATATATATATATATATATATATATATATATATATATATATATATATATATATATATATATATATATATATATATATATATATATATATATATATATATATATATATACATATATATATATATATATATATATATATATTTATATATACACATAAAACTCAAGGGACGTTTGTACGCTGAAACAAAACCAAAACCAAAAACGAACACAACAAATCAGTTATCCTTGACCTGCTAGTATTATTAGCAAAATTTTTTATATACGAAAGCCAAGTATCAAAATCCACTCTTAGCCTCAAACATTTTAGATACTATGTTCAGGACAAGTATCTTATTGAAAAAAAAATACATATCTTACAATAAAAGTAAGCAAGATGAATTTTATAAAAAGTGGATGCTTTACTATGAGTTTAAAAATGAGAAGTAATCCTCTATTGTTACCTCTTGTGGAACCACAAGGGCATACTATAACTGGATTAAAATTTTATTGGCGCATGAATGTGTAGTAGTGTCTTTTGTTATTATTCTCTCTTCTTTTTCTCGCTTCTCTTTTTTAAGAAAACGAAAGTCCTGTTCTCCATTTATTATTATACAAGACTTCACAGTCCCCTGGCTGTGCTGTATCCAATCATAACAGGAAAAACAGGAAATAAAAAAATGTTAATTAAAAAAAATCCGTTATCACTTAGAACATACACATATACACATAGACGTACGAATGCAGTGCCCCGCACACATGGCGTCTCTGGCTATCACAATAAAATACATACACATATACGTATAGTATAGTATAGTATATATATATATATATATATATATATATATATATATATATATATACACACATATATGTACACACACGAACACACATATATATACTTATATATATATATATATATATATATATATATATATATATATAGAGAGAGAGAGAGAGAGAGAGAGAGAGAAATACATACATGCATACATACATACATACATACAATCATATATATATATATCGTGGGTTCGATTCCCAGTCCGGGCGTTGCATTGTGTTCTTGAGCAAAGCACTTCATTTAACGTTGCTCTGCGATCATTTCGACATTTGACATGTGGCACTCGTCACACCTGTGCTGGCAATGTCGATTTGATGGAGGGAGTGAGCTTATGTCTACACAAACATTTGATCACTATAAATAAATCATCTGTGTGGTTGTTTGGTAGGAAATTGACAAGCCCTAATACGTCCTCTAACGACAGGAGAGTCCATTATATATATATATATATATATATATATATATATATATATATATATATAGCAATAAGAAAATGGAGAGGATTAATAAGTGGTATTCATCAACTTGCAAACATTGTATTGTGTCAATTTACTTGTTTATTTGTTTACTAAAAGGACAATAATAACAATATACAAACATATGTGATATATTATGTCATATCAGTAATTATAGAAATGACATATAGTGACAGAAAATGAGATAATCTTACAGCTGTTTCAGTCTGGAGGTGATATGCCTCATTCTATCTTTATCACTCCAGTAGACTGAAGTAATTAATAGATGAAATAGATGAAATAGAGGTACATGGATGATTCTCTAGGCATCTTCAGAGATTTTATAAAGTTCATAAAGTTAAGTTAAAAATATAAAAAATATGAAAACCGTAAAAACCCATATATATATATGAATACTTTAACATATACATAGATATACATAAATAAACATAAAAACATAAATACATATATGTACATTTAAATGTACATACACAAATGTCCATACATACACACAAATGAATCAATTATTATTATTATACATGAGGAGGACCCCCCCCCACACACATATATATATATATATATACACGCCTACACATACATACATACGCATATGTATACATAAACATTTCCGTACAGACATGTTCATAGGTACATACGTATTAGTTGTATTTGTAATGGAGGAATTTATACAATTAGTTCGTAAGAATTCTAACAATAATATCCAAACTTCTATAAACATGTGATGAGTTACTCCGTTATTGTTTTGTTTATGGAGTAGTTGGAACCTTGTTGGTAGTGGGGAGGGGTTATTTTTGCTGTTCAGTCCCCTCATCCAATTTATATGACCTAATATGTCACATGTGTTTGTATATTGTTATTATTATACTTTTAGTAAACAAATAAACAAGTAAATTGACACAATACAATGTCTATAAGTTGATGAATACCACCTATTGATCCCTCCATTTTCTTATTGCTATATAAATTAATGGTAAAATAACTTTTTACCCGCACCCATTTATTGCACTTGGTAATGTAGTTGCCATGCAATGAAAAAAAAAACACTAGTGCTGCAAGCTAGGTAAACTAGAATGAAGACAACAAAGACTTCAACAAAACTGAATCCGTAAAATTGACTGCCGATAGCAATGAACGCCAGAACAGAGACAACAAACACGTTAAGAACAGAGAATCTGTGCAACAAACTTTCAATAGTAAGAAGCACTAGAACAGCGACAACAAAGGTTTGAAAAGATAGAATACGTGGAGCAAACCGCCCATAGGAAGAGACACCAGAAGAGAAATATCACAGGCTTTAAAAAAAAAATAGACTGAATCGAACTGTTGTCAGCAATAATCTGAGCCGCAATGGCTACACTGCTATCAGCAACATAGGGTATACTCAACATTCGTCTCAAAACAATGGCTAACTGAGCATTTGTCAATGATCCAACTGATGGTTATGAACTTAACACATTATTTCTTTTTATTCCGTATCAAAACTATGTACCAAGTGTAGAATAAAAACGAAACAGCTGAAATGTGTTTCTTGTATGTCTACGTCCAGCTGAGAATGTTCCAATACTCCAGCATTTTTAAGAGTACAACTTACAGGCACTACTTCAGAGTGTAAGCATTTTCTTAAAAACATTCAGATCTATAAATGTGCATTGCATTTTAAATCAGTTGAAACTAATAACACCCGTGAGAGAGGCTTCAAATATTCATTGAAAGTCATAAATACCACAAAGAACTCTCTCCTTGCTTTTTCTTTCTGATGAAGTGCACCAATATCTGCAACCATAACTGGTTGACGATTTAATTCGGTGAGACCATAGTCCAGGCAACGAGGGGTATTTCGTTTTTTAGGTATTAGCACAGCTATACGGTTTACAACAAACACGATGTTCGAATACCGCAGGCGATAACATTTTTTGATTTCAACCCCCAACACAAACACACATTACATACATATATATATATATATATATATATATATATATATATATATATATATATATATATGTATATATGTATATATATATATATATATGGGAGAATATACAAATAATAACAACAGACGAGGACAGGTGGTGTAAATAACAAAAGGATATATTAGTATGACGCTCGGGAATACGGAAAGTCTTTGACGTTTCGAGCTACGCTCTTCAACAGAAAGAATACGGAGACAAGGAGAAAAACACGGAGAAAAAAAATTGAATAGTGTTCAGTCAACGGTCAATCATATATATATATATATGTGTGTGTGTGTGTGTGTGTGTGTGTGTGTGTGTGTGTGTGTGTGTGTGTGTGTGTGTGTGTGTGTGTGTGTGTGTGTATCATTGACTACTTTCGGGGTATTTGCTCCTTCTGAATGTATTGTATTGTACAAAGGATCGTGGGTAAGGCCAGAACAATGTGAAGTAAATGCAAGGCAAATCACAAGAAAAATATATGAATTAATGTTGGCTTACCTTGCATTCAATATTTTGGAGTTATGAGGATGGGGTCATATCGCCGAAATATTGATTGCAAGGTAAGTCTACATTAATTTATACATTAGTTTTCTTGTGATTTGCTCGCATTTACTTTACATTGTTCTGGCCTTACCCACGATCCTTTATACAATATATTCTACGCAATGCTTCACAGTAACTATTCCATTATATATATATATATATATATATATATATATATATATATATATATATATATATATATATATATATATATATATGGATCAGGCAAATGGGAGCACCATTGATCTTAAGCGCAGGCAAAACATCCCCCAAAATATTCAGTGTCATTCCTGGCATATCTGGTTTTATATCCGAGTGGCCTTCTCCAAGAGACATGCTTTAATAAAAGCTAAGATATGCTTCACTCTCAGTGGTCTTCCACCACGTCGGACACCAGCCTGGTATTTATGAGGGCTTGTGCAATTGTTAGATAGTCATTTAGCGTAAACTAGGTTCGTCCGTCCTTTTGACAGGTCTTGTTTTTAGTCCTGTTCGGCTTCTAGCAACCCTCTTTACCAAGCAAGCCTAGTAGGGGAGGCCTGTTTAGTCCCTGACGAACCGACCATACAACAGGGTGTACTGGTGCGATATTACAAGTGACCTGACAAAATGGGCCTACTACCCATATTTGTACAGGATGTCTTGTCCTGGCTTGTCTCTGGATTATGTCGATAGCGTAGAGAGAATCAGTGAGTTGCTGTAGAAACCTTATTGGACTTAAACTTTTAGGTTGTGCAATTGCCTGCGAGCCGACTAGTTCATAAGAGGTCGAGTGGGTGGGCGCCGGAGCGAGCATTGAAGCCGTAAACACGAACCCGTGTGAAGCCGACTACTGGTGCAATAACCTCATCCATGGGCAATGATCAGTGATAGTCATCCCCAATCACGAGTAGGCAGCCATTATATATATATATATATATATATATATATATATATATATATATAGCGATGAAGCGAACTTACCGATCCTTGCACAAAGTAAGGAATTGAGAAATATCATTACAGATCAAAGTATAACTCTCAGTAAGAGACAACCTAAAAACTTGAAAAAGCTATTAACAAAGGCAAGGTTTGACCTCAGCAACAAAAATCAAACATTCACTGTGTCCAAATGCAATGATAGCCGATGCGGTACATGCCGATCAATTCATACCGGCCCATATATGAACACAAAAACAGGGAAAATATTCACCAATGCGAACATGAACTGCAAAAGTAGAAATCTAATCTACTGCATCAAATGCCCTAATTGTGAAGAACTGTACGTTGGCCAGACAGGTAATGCACTATCGGAACACTCACGTGTGCATCGACAACAGATTAAAAACCCAGAGGTCCGCCAAATACCACTGAGTAACCATCTGGCAACATGTGGTCGTGAAACTTTTATAATATTTCCATTCCATAAACTTTACAACTTGAATGAAATTGAGAGAAAACGCAAAGGAATTTATTAAGAAATTCAAACCCACTCTTAAAAACAATGATTAAATTTATCTTACTTGGGGTTTAAAAATCTTATCTCTATAGCTAAAACACAAAAAATCTCTCAAATGTCATCATTTCTAAAAATAGACTTGGCATAATTTCTAAAAATAGCCAAACACCTACTGCTGCTGTCCAAAGGAATAGGTATAAAAGACAAGAGAACTGCCAGTCTGTTACAGTACATCTGCTAATAGGCATGAAAGTATACTAGCCTTTATATATTTAATTCTCTATATTTAATACTCAATATTTCATATATTCAATAAGACGTTCAATACTTCATTTGACTATTTATATTATATATTCCATATTCTATATCCCACATTAATTTTATAAGAATATAAATAAAACATACAAAACAGACAGAGTTGGAACTCTTTTAAATAATATATATATATATATATATATATATATATATATATATATATATATATATATATATATATATATATATACATATATATATATATATATATATATATATATATATATATATATATATATATATACGATGGGCTTCTTTCTGTTTCCGTCTACTAAATCCACTCCCAAGCCTTTGGTCGGCCCGAGGCTATAGCAGAAGACACTTGCCCATGGTACTACGCAGTGGGACTGAACCAACAGAAATAACATAAGCAAAATTTGAGGCAAATGGGAAACAAAGAAACAAAATACACACGCGGAGTCAGGCAGGTAAAGCTGATGCCTGAAAATCGTAAGAAAAGAAACAAAAAAAAATAACAAAGACGTATACAGTGAAGCTCGATACAGCAAAGGAAGAAGCTAAAAAGAATCTGATGTTTCAGATCATAACCTCTATCAAAGAGAGAGAAAAAAAGGAATAGAAAACAAGAATTAAGAGGTGGGAGAATGAAAACACGAACGATATCCAAGAAGTCTATCTGAGATTTGTCATGTGAAGATGTCTTTTTTATTATAATTGTATAGGTTTTTTTTCTTTCTCCTGACTGACAGTTCTTTTTTTTTCGCGTTTTTTTTCTTCTCCTTGATAAAATATATTTCCCGAAACGTTAGATTCCCTTCTATTTCCTCCTTTGACATATTGGGATTTATTGTAGACTGTTTCGTTGCTTTTTGCCTTTTACTCTTTTTTAATCTCTACTCTTTTCAGGCACGTGGTTTCGCCTGTCTGATTCAGAGCGATATCTTTTATTTGTTTGTTTCCTCTCAGCCTCAAATTTCGCTTGTATTATTTCTATGGTATTTTTAGCTAATCATATCCTTACGCCTACATACAATTATTCGTCGATATTCTGCGTATTTATCATAACAATTACCATGTGTGTGTGTGTGTGTGTGTGTGTGTGTGTGTGTGTGTGTGGTTTATGCGTGTATATGTATACCTGTGTGTGTATGAGACCGGTATGCCTCGTATATATTGTGACAGTTTTTACATTTAGTAATGTTATAATACAGTGTAGACCTCAAACAAAACCCGGGACTAGACAGCAACCGGAATATAGGATTTTCCGAGCCAATGAAGCTTAAGATGAAAAGTAGCAAAGTAATGCCTATATTGTATTGTGTCATAGATACCAATACGACTTACAAAACCATAAGTCTAATTGATGCTTACTTGACTTTATTACAAAGAGCTAGTTCTAAAAAAGCAATGAAAAATTGGCCGAATGATGTATGTAAAACAATACGGATATATTATGAAGAAAAAAAACAATCAGTTTATGTACGTTAAGCTTTACTGCGAAACCATTTCATAAATATATTTATGTTTCTATAAATAAGAGTTGAATGTTACCTTTTTCTCTGTTTTCTATAACCTTCTTATTTTCAGAGACAGTAAATCTTTCTTTTCGTTGTTTCTTAACGCTATTCACAATCGATGTATCTGGAAAGTTATTTTCTTCTGTGCGTCGTGCAAGAAACTAACTCTAACTTGCAGTAGTTAATTTTTTAATATGTGTGCGTGTGTGTGTGTGTGTGTGTGTGTGTGTGTGTGTGTGTGTGTGTGTGTCTGTGTACATATTTATTTATTATTTCTTGAACCTTTTGCTGTTTATATGAAAAAGAATTTCGACATAGTTACAAAATGACATTCCAATTTCAGATGGTTTACGATGAAATAGTCGAATCTGATGCTATCTCGGGAGAGGTTACATGGAAAAAAAATAACGGCTTCATATTTTGGCACAAAACCAGCAATTTTTGAGGAAAGGGGCGAGTCGATTAATTCGACTCCAGTAAATTAACTAGTACTTATTTTATAGAAGCCGAAAGGATAGGGAACATCAACCTCAGAGGAATTTGAGCTCAGAAGATAAAGACGGACAAAATGTTGATAAGCGTGCTAACGGTTCTGTCAGGTCGCCACCTTATATGTGAAAACTAATACGAATCAGTTTCGCGCAGATTAATAGAAAGAACTGAGGCATTAAGCTCTGCTTGCTCAGTGTTGCTTGCTACAATTTGAAACGTTTGCAGCAAAATCATATTTTTAGTTGTATAAAAAAGAATAAATCTGAATTCATACGACATAAATAGCAACAGTTCACAAACTGTAATATAACTGAATATATTTTTTTTAAATCAGCGAATAAAATGTTCCAAGCTTCAGTTTAGCAAGACCAACAAGGATAGAGTTTATTATAAAATAGTAAAAGAAAATTCTATACAAATAATCTTTTAATAAAGCATGCAGAAGTTAATTGGCACCTGTGGAATACGACATCTGGATGTATTGTACTTTGTCAGTGTTGACTTGTTTTGCTTAACCACAACAATCTTTATGATAGACGAATGCATCGTTAATTAAATCCTCTTTGGTAATAGATCAATCGTAATATAATAGTGACAAGTCTAAAATTACCAATATGTTTAGTTCGCGGTTCTGCTGCTTCTAGAATTCCATCATATTTATGTGTTCTAAATATTAACAAGAAAGGAATTTCGACATATGCGTTAGAGCGTCAGACAAAATAAGTTGCAATATCCCGATTAATACCTCATATCTTTGCATTAAAACGGTGCCACTAATACACTAAAGTGTATTTGATAGGCTATACATTCTTGGTTAAAAAGTGAACCTTAGGAATAAGAAAAATGTCAATATTCACAAAACGTAAGGTGGCGAGTTGGCAGAATCGTTATCACGCCGGGCAAAAATACGTAGCGACATTTCGTCCGTCTTTACGTTCTGAGTTCAAATACGTCCGGTGTCGACTTTGCTTTTCATCCCTTTCAGGGTCGATAAAATAAATGCCTGTTGAGCACTGAAGTCAATGTAATTTCTCCCTCGAAATTGCTAATTTTGTACCAAAATTTGAAAGCAATATTAGCAAAACGTACTTACCTTTTTTTTTACTGAATATTGTAGTATTTCAGAGAGGAACATATTGTTTCAACTTAGCAGCAAATTGATATGGATTTACCGCGTAAATTATAGAAATCGTTTCCTATGGTATTTAAGATAAATCAGAACCTTTAAAACTTCTATAAAAAGACGAAAAAAGATCTCTTTATTGATTGCACAAAACAATATCTGTATTCACTCGTATTATAAAATGGCTTCCCTGACTGTAGAAATAGATATTATAATGTGTTCACTTGAAGAAAGTTATTTGTTGGTCTTTATTATTATTTTGTATCAATCATTCCCAGTTTTATGTTACTGTGTTGTTAACTTCTTCTTCTTCAAGTCGGTCAATCGTAGAAAGTCATGATAGCTTGATTGATAAATAATTTTATCTTCCACAGTCTTGCATTAAATCTATTGGCAACGGAATGCATCTGGTCATAGATATTCCTACTCATTCTCGTTGCATTAGTCACTGTCCAGTAGTTGCTTTTCTTTTTCTTTTCTTTTTTTTACTTGTACATGAAATTTGTCTTCTCTATTTCTGCATCAACAATTGATTGGTGGTCGGAGAAATCTCAATCGACAGAAAACCATTTTAGTAAAATTGTTTCGTTATTTTTATTTGATTTTAAAAAATTTTATTTGATGAGAGTTTATTCCAACTGCCAGCATACACAGTTATTTTATTTTAAGGACCTTGAAACCCAACAAAATGTTTCTTCACTAACAGTGAAATTGTACTGCATAAGTTACCACACATTCTGTCAATCATTTGTTTACAATAAATGATATCACTCTGTCCAAACTAATGACCATCATTATTGTTTTACAGAGGGAGCTTGCACACCATATAAAATGCTAAGTGACATTTCGCTAAGCATTTTGTCTTTACGTTCTGAGTTCAAATTCCGCCGAGGTCCACTGTACTTTTAGTCCTTCCTGGATCGATAAAATAAGTACCAGTTGAGCATAGTGGTCAATGTAATTGACTAGACTCCACTCCAAAATTTCAGGTCTTGTGGCAATAGTAGAAAAGAGTTATTTTAAAAATTCAAATCGCATTCATTGTATAACTGTCATGGATCTTCAAATACTCTTACTCCGTAATCTGAATCACAAGTGATCTACTTAGAGGTAAATACAATGCCATGACAAGTAATTATACATCATTGTATGGTTAATAGTTATCATGCACAAAGGAAATGTGACAGAAAGGCATCAGACCAAATTTCTTGAAGCACTTGCATAAACATTTTATTAATTCTGGGGTTGGACAATAAACAATCAGGAAAATATTCATCCTTTTAAGATCCTCCACCTATGAGCAAACGAAAAGAATCTCCCGGGAATCGTCCTTGTTGCAAGAAATAGCAATAGAACCTTCTTCAAATCACATTCTATATTCTTAAAAAAAGAAGCACACGTTGGATAATGTTGTCATGGACACAGTATATCTGAAGACAAAGAAATGTGATGACCACAGCTGGAACGCCTTTGTTCACAGGTCTGTTTCATCGGGGCTAACTTGAATCTGATCATCAACAACAACTTGTTTTTTTTTGTTTTTTTGTACATATAATAGCTTAGTTAGAGAAGGGCAGTGTCCATAAGATTTTTCAGACGGGGAAAAGAGGAACTTATCTTCACGCTGGAAACTTTGTCCGAATACTTGCAACAGAGAAGACTGTTCAAGACATCCAAGGGCCAAGTGATAGTGTTAAACGGACGACGAATTGCGTTTTCTTCCTCGAGTATGAGTGTTTGTGAAACTGTGTTTCTACAGAATTGATCCTCAGTATTTCTGTCAAAATGTTTCTTTCGTTTCTAGTACCAAATCAGAGAATAAGACGCCAAATATCGACCAAGTGATGTTTCACCTTCATTTCTGTCTATCTACCAAGATATATTTATATAGAATTGATATGTAAACATGAAAGAATATAGCCACGATAATTAAGAGATCAATTCATAACATATCGTTAAGCTCCACGTCACTTATAAATTCATAACATTTTTATTAATCATGTATATAATTATATAAACAAAGATGTTTAATTTCATTGAACCAACTGTGGAGGACATTTAAATTATGAAGTATATGTGAACTTTATTCTTTTCTGCTTTTTATTCTATATATCTACTAGTATATATAACGTCTTATTCGTAATAAACTGGATTTTTTCTCACGAATTTAACAAGTATCTTCGTATGTTCACTACATTTTACTCCAAACATAGAATAAAATAATGATGTGACACCTTATTCACGTTTCTACAGCCATCACCTGCAATATTCGTACTTAATTTGCTTTTTGAATTCTATACGCTGTACAAATCATCTGTACAGATTTAAATAAAAAACTACTTCAATATGTTAAAGTTTGAAACAATTATATAAAATCACTGTCTAAATCGTTGCTTTTTCTCCTCCTTCAGTGATTAACGAAATTCTATGTGATCGCTCGACTGCTAGAAATTGCAATCAAATCTCACTGTATATTCTTTGCTATATGAAAAAAAAAATGGCAGCGTGATCTTGCCTGGAATGCTTTTGGTCAACGTTTGGTCAATCAGAGCTGGCCTCAGGCTATAATATAGTGAAAAGGAAAATACTAACATACTAAACGTTATAAGTATGCGTCTGCCAACGTCTGGTCACTATATAAGTCTAGTTATTTTATTATTGAGCCAAATTACGTCAAATCTAATTTCTTCGAATTTAATTCAGATGTTCAGTAGCGATGATATAAAGTTGTTATGAAATTGACGTTATTTCTAACCGGTCTTTATTTTTTACCACCCAATCAAAGTGTAATTTTAAATAATCAATCAATAATTTTACTAACTTAGCATTGTCGGTTACATCATTATAAATACTAATGGAATAAAAATATTTCATTTAATAAAGTGGAAATATTTAAGAATGTGATTAAATTGTAATATTTAAATTGCAACATTGATGAAATAGTTCATAGACAAGCTAAACAAATTCAAACATCAAATGCAAACATCAGATGGTTTAATTTATGCATAGTAAATGTTACAGCCCAACATTCAATGATTAAATAGATATAAAAGAAGGGACGTGAAATTGTTGCGTTTATTTCTACTATATAGCACTTTCCGTCATATTCGTAAATATAACATATTCAGATTGTTAATAAACGAATTATTAAGAAAAGGTGCCTTCATCAACTGTAGGGGCTCGTATAATCAATGCCTACCGCCAAAATTTATAACGACAATCAAATGAGAAATTAATCTTTTCTATGTAGAACACCATTCTAGTTTTCACAATATCTAGTATCTATTTCCTTGCAGCAATTTGAACAGATTCATGTATAATTTAACGTCCTTCTTGGAAGCATAACAAACGCTTACCGCTGTTCCTTGAATTGGCAGCTGGAATACTTTATCTGCTTATTGAGCGAATTTGTTTTAATATTGGTTTCAAATTTTGGCACAAGGTAAGAATGTTCGAGGGAGTGAGTGAAACACCAGAACACAACTGGTACTTATTTTATCGATCCTGAAGGGATGAAAGGCAAAGTCAACCTCAGTGGAATTTGAACTCAGAACGTAAAGGCGAATGATATGCCGCTAAGCATTTTGCCCAACGTGCAAACGATTCTGCCAGTTTGCCGTTTTAATCTGTTTAAATATTAAAACAAAAATTTTGAAGTTAGTGAAGAGAAGAAATCTTGCAGTGTGAAGATATTTAATTCTGACACTTTATATTTTATATATATATTTAATTCTGACGCTAAGGCGGCGAGCTGGCAGGATCGTTACCATGTCGGGCAAGATGCTTGGCAGCATTACGTTCGTCTTTACGTTCTGGGTTCAAATGTCGCTGAGGTTGACTTTGCCTTTCATCCCTTCAGGATCGATAAAATAAGTACCAGTTGTGTTCTGGTGTTTCACTCACTCCCTCGAACATTCTTACCTTGTGCCAAAATTTGAAACCTTTCGGGTTCATAAAATAAGTGCCAGTTGAATCCCGGGGTCGATCGAAATTGCAGACGTTGTGCCAAAACTTGGAACCAATATTAAAATAAAATTTTTGAAGTTAGTGAAGGGAAGAAATCTTGTAATGTGAAGTGCCGTTTTTTACATTTTTATTTCTGACACTAAGGCGGCTAGCTGGCAGAATCGTTATCATGCCAAACAAAATGCTCAACGGCATTTCATCCGTCTTTATGTTCTAAGTTCAAATTCCGCCGAGGTCGACTTTGTCTTTTATCCTTTCGGGGTCGATAGAATAAGTACCAGTTAAGTACTGGGGTCGATGTAATCGACTTACACCCCTCCCTGGAAACTGTTGGTCTTGTGCCAAAATTTGAAACCAATATTCAGTTCTGACTCTCTGTCTGTGATAAATTTGAGGGTCGATGAAGTAAGTACTAGACATCTAGTAGAAGTTTATTAATCGGCTGAACACGATATTTAACTATTTAAATGCTACAACTCTCTACGACAGTCAAGTTAAAATATCTTGCTTGCACTTATGAGATAATACGCCTCTTCTGAGAAGTGTGTGGAATTGAACATTATCAAGAATAATCGAACTCAAGTTCAAATGAAAGCTACTTGATAAAACTGTATGATAAGACAGCAACCAATGAGTGGGTTCCAGTAAATATTGTTTTGTTATAAAACGATGGTTTTATAAAAGTAATTTTGTTTGTCCTCAGCGATGAATTAACTTCACCAAGATATTCTATATAAATCAAATGCCTGTGAGCACATAATTACGCACATATATACATATACATACATATGTATATAGAAAGAAAATGACATGTCAGTTTGAATCATCTCTGAACATTAACTTAAGATGACAATTAATCTCTTGTGTGTGCGATCATAAAATAAGGTTTCTTATTCGAATTGAACGCCCACATATAAAACAAAAAGGAATGACATTTATTCCAACTTGATATCTCACAACACGTGAGTGTCAGACAGTTAATGTTGTTCCGAAAGTATAGAACACCAGGCATTGTGATTGCCAAGATTTTAAATTCAAGAATGATTCTTTGCTTCTGAGTCGTGTAAACTAATTCAGTGAAAACTTCCATTTCATAGCGTTGAGCAGGGAAAAAATTGTTGAAATGATTTTCATGTTATTCTGTAGAGGCCCAGGTATGGCTATGAGGTTAAGAGGTTCACAAACTAATGAGGCTGAAAACGGGTGTAGGTTATTGTTTGCCTCTAAACCAGCCAAATGGTGTAAGTGTGGAATTTAGCTTCTGGTATAACAATGGCAAGAGACAATAGAGTATGAGGGGATATATTTTGATGAATAAATGCTTTTCATATGTAATTTGTTTGAACTATTAATTAAAGCTTGAAATACGATCATTTTTAACTCAACTTGGTATGCATGTGTGTCTTTGTATTTGTCAGCTCACTGCTTGACAACATCTGATTGTTTTCTTCTTTATATATTCTTGTAACTTAGCGGTTCCACAAAAAAAAAAAAAGAGGATAAATTCCAGACTTAAAATATGTAGAGAACGATTTGTTCGGCTAACCGCACAAGATGTTGCTCCAGCATAACTGCAACCCAATGCCTGAAAGAAACAAAAGACTAAAAGAATACGCAGAAAAACGTTGGCAATCAGGTTTACGCAGTTACTTCGCATATTTGCTCACTTCAACTGAAGAATTTAACAATATGATTGTGAACAACCGAATTGTGAGATTTTGTTGATGGGATTTTATTAACTGAAACCGTTTGATGCTCGTTTTGAAAACAATGACAAAAGGAATTATGAAGTGTCCTAAAATGCCGATATTACTCGTTTTTGTGCAGAAATTCCATAACTTTGCCGAATATCTCAGTAAAGCCAGAACGATTGCGGTTAACGTTGTGCAGTTAAACTCAAAGGTGTGTGCATGCATGCGTGCGTGCGAGCAAGTGTGTATACGTTTGCGAGTGTGCATGCTTATGTATGCATGTATGTATGTACGTCTCTTCTATGTTTGTATGTCTCTTCCACTGAGGAGGGAGCCGGTTTCCAACAAAGATATAAGGCTCCATCTTTGTGATGTAGTCAACACAGACAAATTTACATATATATGTATGTATTATGTATGCGCACATACATACATATATGTATGTATGTGTACATATACATACACACACACACATTACAGACAGACCGATAGATAGATAGATAGATAGATAGATAGATAGATAGATAGATAGATAGATAGATAGATAGTGTGTGTGAGCTCCATCCACCCTAATGCACAGTAAGTTTTCTGCGCAGGAAATATGTAACTGTCAACATTCATAGTGAATGTTCCGTATCAAGAATTCTATTTCTTATGTAATCTATCAAGTCCAATTTATTTCAAATGTACAAACACTAATATTGAACTATTTCTTAAATATCTGTGTACACGTGTGCGTATGTGTATGTGTGTATCTACACATACACATACCACATGTACACACACACATACATACATATATACACACGCACAAAAAATATGAATATGCATTTGTGTGTGTGCGTATGTGTGTGTGAGTGTGTGTGTGTGTGTGTGTATGTGCGTGTGTGCGTGTGTGTACGTGTGCGCGCGTGGACGTGTTTATATGTGCATGTATGAATGCAGTTGTATTTATATTCAGATGTAGTTAAGTGAACATATATGTGTGTATAAAAGATCCGCCTTTTAAAACAATGCATCAACGAGCCGGCGCAGTGCTGTGTATGGGTAACCATAGCCTTCAGATTAATGATAACCGCGTCACCCATCGACAGTTAGTCATCGATCTACATGAGCTAAAGTGAAGTATGTCAACTACACTTGGTAATTTGTCCCCAGTTGAACAATGAAGGATTTGGACGAGTAGGGTATTCATGTGAAATTATGTTTCAATTTGGGAAAATAATTACTGAGACTTTTCTAATGCTGCAACAATCCTATGGAGGAGATTGTTTGAACCGTGCACAATATCACGAATAATACCAGCATTTGAAATTGAGAAGAACATCTACCGAAGACTATCCCAATTCTGAGCAACCTTATAGGATAGTAGACGACGTTCACACAGTGTGTGCTTTGATCAGTGAATATTGTCGCCTGATTATCCGTGAAGTTTCTAAAGAAGTAGGCCTGTGCAAAACTTCGTGCCACAAATTTTTAAACAATGCACTGGTCCTGTAATATATATCTATTGAAAGCGAGCCACTGCATACATAGATCATAATTGTTCCCTAGACTTATGAGGCCCCTGGGCTCTAGTCACGACCAGACGGGAGTTGTTTGATTGTTCGAACGCTTATGGAAACTTCCCGGAAAGTGTCACATCAGGTGACGACTAAACGTTGGTGTACCACTAATGTT
This sequence comes from Octopus bimaculoides, assembly GCF_046866305.1. Taxonomy (NCBI): domain Eukaryota; kingdom Metazoa; phylum Mollusca; class Cephalopoda; order Octopoda; family Octopodidae; genus Octopus; species Octopus bimaculoides. Next base: position 124,696,695 of record NC_142929.1, on the reverse strand, counting down.
GGAACCAAACGACAGCCGTCGCAGTAGGTTGGATCATCATCACTCACCCTGCTCTCTAGATTCAATTCCTGAAGATTTTTTCTGCTTCCAAAATTGAAAGTCCCCCTGCGAAGCAACTAGTTTCAGGCGATAAAAGATATCGACGATAATTCGTTACAAAAACTGCGTACTAACCCTGAAAACATGTTCCAGAAAACTTTCAAAATTGGGAGTGGTGTATCAAATGTAGAGGGGACTATTTTGAAAGAGACAAGTCTAATTAAAAGTAAATCAATTAACTTGTTTCTTTTTTAACAGTTTCTCTTTTGGACAGTACTTAATAAGAAAAAAAAAATACTGGGATCAATTTATTCGACTGAACCCTTCAAGACAGTTCCTCATCATGGATCCAGCTCCACTGTTGTTGTTCTGTATATCTTTGACGATATTATTGTGTATATTCATTGGTATTGTTCATTGTACATGAGGGCGGCGGGGTGGAAGAACGCTAAGCAGCATTTCTTCCGGCTTACGTTCTGAGTTCAAATTTCACTGAGATAGATTTTGTCTTAATCCTTTCGAGATCGATAAAATGAGCACTAGTACCATGCTTTGAGCCTATAGTAGGAAGAATTATTCAGTTCTGTATATCTTCACCGCTTTTCTTCTTTATACCTTTCCGTGTTCTGTACACCTTCACAGGTGTTGTTCGATTTAACTTCTTTACTTCACTTTGTAATTTCATCGCCCAGCAACTTTGCTACTTCCGATGCACAGCAAAACATGCTTTTGTTATTTCTAAATGATTCTGTTGACGACGGAGCATTTGTAAACGTAATAAATTAAACGAGGCATAAGTAGTGAGTGTGTATGTATGAGAGAGAGAGAGGGAGAGAGAGAGAGAGAGAGAGAGAGAGAGAGTGTGTGTGTGTGTGTGTGTATGTGTGTGTGTGTGTGTATAAAGAAAAGCTTTTCTTTTAAATATGTTTGCATTTAATCTTTTTAATAAAGGAATTTTTTTTCCATATTTTCTTATCAGTTCTATATGTTTAAATTACAACATTCAGTCCATTTACGTTTCTTGGCCTTTTCATTAACATTTATAGTCCTCCTCATTAACATTTATAGTCATTCTCATTGACATCTCTGCACCCACCCCCCACACTCACTAACATTTCTACTCCTCCTCATTAATATTTCTTGTCCCCTTTCATTAACATTTCTATTCTCTCTCGGTCTCATCTTCTTGACGGCGTGTAGACAGCAGGTCGGTTTTATTGTCTCGTTTATGTATTAAGCAAGAACTAATTAAAAAGAAATAATGAAAAATCTTTAATAGAAATTTAAAAAAACTTGAACACCGTCGTGTCTTGAATAACACACACACACACACACACACACACACACACACAGACTGAGACACAAACAAAATTGTTTTTGTCAAAAGAGCACAATGCTGATGGAGTCAACTTTATGAAATCTGAATGCTTGCTTTTATGGTTTCTTTTCCTATATAGTTTTTCCTGTTTATCGGTTTCTTTGCTAAATTTGTCTTCTGATAAAGGCATAATGTGTCTGAGAGAAAAGTAAACGAGAAAAAGAGAGAAAGCTGGAGTGTTCCTGAGGCGCGCGCGTGTGTGTGCGCGCGTATGCGTGCGTATGTGTGTGTCTGCGCGCGCGCGCGTCTGTGTGTGCGCGTGTGTGCGTGTGCGTCTGTGTGTGCGCGTGTGCTTGTGTGTGTGTGTGTGTGTGTGCTAGAGTGAAGAGTCATGAAATGTGAGTGAAACAGAGAAAAAAATAGATACAATAACCATGTGAAGGAAATGAGTGAAAATCTCTTCCATTCGATTTCAAAATTAGTGGAAAGAAGAGTAAATGAAAAAGACTCTTCTCTTGCTCCCCCTCTCTCTCTCCCCTTAGCCTTCTCCTCTTCTTTCCCTCGCCTTCTCTCTCCCTCTCACCCTCTCTCCAATGACACATGTGCTCTTCTCCAGACTATCTGCTCCATCCTTCCTTTCCTCCTCTCTGGACGTTTTCCTCTTTCCGATGAAGAGCCATACTCGAAACGTCATTTCCACACCTATTTTTCAAAAAATTTCACCAAGCATCAATCTAATTATATTCAATGTGTACGTCTAATTGACTTTTGTTTGGTTTTCCTGTTTTTTAATCGTTTATTTGCACACACACATGCACGCACACACATACACACACACGCGCGCGCGCGCACACACACACACACACATATATGTATATATATATATATATATATATATATATATATATACATATACATAATTCATTATTAATTAATAAATTTATAAATTTATGAATTTGCCTTCTTGGCTTTAACGCTTGCTGGCCACTCATATTATTGTTATTGTTAATAATAATAATAATAATATCTTTATATATATATATATATATATATGTATGTATATATAAATTCGATTTTGACAGTGGAACTCGAAGTTGATAAATCAATAAATAATAGCGTGTGAATACTGGGGAAAAAAACTCTTTGGGTCGGAAAAGTCGAGGCTGACTGTGGGATTCGAACCACAGCAGTCTTCGACTTTTCTATCGAATATTTATACGCTATTGTTTATAGATTTATCAAAGTCGTGAGCTGGTAGAATTGTTACCGCACCGGGCAAAATTTCGTCCGTTTTTACGTTCTGAGTTCATATTCTTACGAAGTCGACTTCGCCTTTCATCCTTTCGAGGTCAATGAAATAAGTACCAGTTACACACTGGCATCGATGTAATCGACTTTGCCCCTCCCCTCAAACTTCAGGCTTTCTGCCTATAATAGAAAGGGTTATTTATAGATTTGTGTACTTCGAGATCCACCGTTAAAATCGAATTATCACACACACACAAACGATGGTTGTTTCGAAAGTAAGGCAAATGTGCCCACAACGTCTTTATTAATTGACATATCGCGTTCGAATTGCACATGTTGGCAGAGCAACTCTTCTCCTCTGCAAAGGTACTACTCAACATAGTCTCCATAACAAGCGATGCATTTGCGCCATCGTTGAACTCAAGTCTTGAATCCTCTAAGAAAAAATTCAGATGTGGACTTTTGCACACACTTTTTCACAGTCCGTTTTCACCCCGTCTGTGTCACCAAATCGCTGTCCCCGAAGACTCACCTTCATTGAGCAAAAACAGGTGTAAGTCGGAGGTTGCCAGATCCTGGTTGTACGATGGAGAAAATCACAAACCCGCCTAATTTGGCGAATGGCTGCTTTGTTGACAAAAATGTGTGTAGTGGTTCATTGTTATCGTGAATGTGGATCGCTTTCAGATTCTTGTTTTGGTCTCTTTCTTCTAATGGCTTTTCTAAGCTTCTTTTAGTATCTCAATGTACCGCTCGCTGTTCACCAGGGCCGGCTCAAGGTACTAGCAATTCGGGAGGTCGCCTGGGGCTCCATGTGCTAGGGGGCACCAAGGAGAGCGGGACAAAAACAAGGAAATTTCCACGACCGCCAGAATTCAGCTCGCCCGGGGCACCAACAACCCTAGGACCAACCCTGCTGTTCACGGTACAGTCACAACCCAGAAAATCAAAGAGAATGACACCCTTGTCATTCCCAAATAGCAGTCACCATAGCTTCCATCACCAATCGCTGCGTGGTTTGTCTTCAATGCTGATTTTCTCTTCTTTAAGCTTCATCCATCTGTGCACATTGCTCTTGTCAATGGAATCCTCTCCGTAAATTATTTGTTGCCTCCTGTGGATGTCGTACAGCCTGCAACCCTCCTTCGTCAATAACTCAACGACGGCGCGTTGCTCTTACTTGAAACCCATTATTTTCCCAGTAGCATAGCTAGGTGGGGAGGGAACGGTCCATTCCTGACGATGCTTTTATGGGAGCGGCACTTGTGGGTCTACCGTATAAGCTTGTATAGGCTTGAGGTGGGGGGCGTGAGAGTGACAAACTCAAGGGCTTTCCTGGGCGGTACACGCTCTAACTACGCCATTCGTATTTCTCTGCAATGAAGTAGACCAAGAAGACTTATGGGAAAGGAAGAGTTACTCTACCAGCAATGTGCTATTTGAACGACGTGTGGCAGTTAAAATGTCATGCTTACTTTTGCATTACTTTCGGTGGAACCTTTGTGTGTAAATTTGGGTGAGTGAGTGGGCATGTGTGCAGGTGCGGGCGTATGTGTAATCCTTTTGTCTTCCACTTGTTTCAGTCATTGAACTGCTGTCATGCTGGAGCACCGTCTTTAAGGGTTTAGTTGAACATATCGACTCCGGTACTTACTCTGGCCGTTTTTGCTGAGCAACGAAGTAATGGTGGCGTAATCGAATCAACACCGGTTGTCAGGAGGTGTAGGGGTACAAATACAAGTACAAAGTATTCTTCTCTCTCTCTCTCTCTCACACACACACAAACACACACATATATACACATACATGTACACATACACACGCACACGCACACATACACACAAACAAATATACATATATATATATATATATATATATATATATATGTATGTATATATATATATATATATATATATATATATATGTCCTTATATATTTAATATTCAATATTTCATTTATTCAATAAGACATGCAATACTTCATTTCCTTTTACTATATATACTATATATTCCATATTCTATATCCCACATTAATTTTATAAGAATATAAATAAAACATAAAAAACAGACAGAGTTGGAATTCTTTTGAATAATGTATATATATACACGTGAAGGCGCATGGCTCAGTGGTTAGAACGTGTTGTGTTCTTGAGCAAGACACTTTATCTCACGTTGCTCCAGTTCACTCAGATGTAGAAATGAGTTGGATAACACTGGTGGCGTGGAGAGGAAAGGCCGGTATGCATGGGTGACTGCTGGTCTTCCATAAACAACCTTGCCCGGACTTGTGCCAGGGAGAGTAACTTTCTAGGTACAATCCCGTGGTCAGTCATGACCACGAGATATATATACACACACACACGTATATACACATATATACAGCATACACACACACACACACACGTATATACACATATATACAGCACACACACACACACACACACACACACACACACACACACACACACATACATACACACGAATGGCGTCCACACAGTTTCCGTCGAACAAATTCTTTCCTAAAGCATTAGTTGGCCCGGGTCTAGTGTAGAAAATAGTTGCCTAATGTGCCGGGTGGTGGGACTGAAACTCGAAACCACGTAGTTACAGACCGAGCTTCTTAACCACACAATCATGCAATAACAAAAGGAAGAAAAAAAAAAGAAAAATAGGAATAAAAAAGTGTGCAAGCGACAAAGACTACAAAGCAAAAAGAGAAAGATAGAGAAAGCGAATGACAGAGAAGAAAGGGAGAAAGAACATAGCTGAAGCAACAGTGAACTACACGAATTTAATAGGGGAGAGCTAGGTACTACTTTCTAATATTTCAGGGAAGAGTAGAAAGGAATATTTTAGGCTATAATCATATTTCTCAAACTGTCAGCATTATTGTTATGTATGAAAATAGATTAATTATGGAAAAAAAAGAGAAAGAAAATCAGCCATTTTGGGTTTCTTATAATTTCCTTGAATAAGCAGCACACCGCCTGCATTTTTCTGGCTTTCTTTTTACAGATAACAACTGCAGCTTTAGAAGTGTGTGTGTGTACGCACGCGCGTATATATATATATATATATATATATATATGTATGTATATATGTATATGTATATGTGTGTGTGTGTGTGTGTGTGTGTGTGCGCGCGCACATATATATATGTATATACATGTATATATATATGTATATGTATATATGTATATATATATGTGTGTGTATATATATACATACACACACATACACATACATAAATACACGTACATACATGCATATAGACATACATATATACATACATACATACATATCTGCAGTTTCGTCAACGACTATTGTCAGTGTTATTTAGACTTAGGCCTTATCTGACTAAACCTCCCTGTGAGACTTCATTATTACAACATACGCAATAAACCACAGCGGTGTTAGTTCCTGGTGATAAATTTGATATCGAGCTAACGTCAACAATAACATCAACCACAATAACAAAAAAAATAATAACTGTGAAACCAGTCATTGTAGTAGTGGTAATAATACCAGTTGTGTTCTCAGATATATTCCGGTTCAAATCCATCACTATTAACTATGACAAACTTGCTTTCTTGGTGATAAATTAAATATTGCGTCGTATCAAATCTTCTGTATTGATCTTCTCTCTCTTTCTTTCTCTCTCTCTCTCTCTCTCTCTCTCTCTCTCTCTCTCTCTCCTCTCTATATGTTGAAAGCCAATTAAACTGCAGTGTTTGTCTTGAGAAAGTATCTCTTATTGCCGTATCGTGTTAAAAACACAGAAAACCATTAGTAGCAGTGAAGATTACCCAACATTGGTGGTGAAATTGCGAGATGTAGATTTCTTCTTGATAGCTTCATCATTAAGAAATATCCACCTCAAACAACCATCGGCTGTTAGCTGATACACACATACATACATACATACATACATGCATACATACATACATGTATACATACATACATACATACATACATACATACATACATAACATACATACATACGTTCGTACGTACATATGTATGCATGATTTTTCTTTGAGTTTTATTGAAGAATCTTCTTAAGAGAGTTTAAGTCGGTCGCTAACAAAGCGACAAGACATTTTGAGTTAAGAGAGTTCCAGATGTTTGTAAATAAATGGTTGAGTTTGGTGTGTTGGTTGAATTGCCAATGCATACACCCAAGTGTGTGCATATATTCATGTATGTATGTATGTATGTATTATGTATGTATGTATGCTTTATGTTTATCATTGTTCAGTTTTATTTCAAGATTTCTTGCCAATAGAGAAAGAGCCGCTCTCTAACTTAGATCCAAGGTTCCTTCATTGGAATTGCAACACCAACATCAGGGTATTTTTGTTTGTATGTATGTATGTATGCATGTATGTATGTATGTATGCATGCATGTATGCATGCATGTATGTATGTATGTATGTGTGTATATGTGCAGATTTGTATGTTTTTTTAATGTATGTATTCTCATGCATATAGTCGCATATCTAAACATGCTCATTTATATTTAAATGATAAACTTCCGGAAAGTTTAACAGATTTTTACAGTTTCAGTGATGGATTGGACCTGTAGTCTTCGAATAAGCTTTCTCCTTTCTGGTTTTGAGAAACCTAATTTATCAAGATTTGTATTTAGGTAGTGTGTTACATATCCCAGGGCCCCAATAATTACAGGTATAAATGTGAACTTATAATCTGGATAGAGTAACTGCAGCTTTCTCAATGCGTTAGGTAGTGTATCAAACGGATGATGAAATGTTCGGGGGGATATTCTATTACCGTTGATAAGAGATCAGATGTAGCAGAAGTAACATTGACTGAGGAGCCACACAGTTAGCTCCCTGACTGAGGGGAATTGCGCGTTATCAAAACACATCGTCTGAAAGAAAGAGATATTCTCCGATGATGAAAAACACTAGCAATCAGACATTCACGTTCGAATCTGACAGAATACATTAAGAATGAATAGATCTGTTATTCTGCAAGAATGATCTTCATTGTATATTGCCAGTCTTCAACAAGATCTCTGGTATTTTAGTAGCCGTTCCCACTAGATCATGTTTTGCTGAGAGAATGTAAGCCAGTTTGTCTGTTGGCAAGATTGCTAACAAAATAATTTATATTTTTGTTGCTTACAGTTAGTGTCTCGGTTAAAGCCTGTCAGGATGGAAATAAAATTTCAGATGAAATCTCAAATGATACTTTATCTAAGATGTTTCTCATTAGAACACCTGAAATAAGTGAGATATTATGATTAATATTATAAAGCGATATGGCATATAGTATTATTTCCTAGACACCAACGTATGCTAATCTAAATTTCGATATCAAAATTAGATTTCATATCCTCTCTAGCATATGTAATAATATTGGCAACAGAATATAGGTTCCTCAGATCGACATGTGATGATTACATATTTCGTGATTATTGTTTAAACGCAGGTTAACCCTGATCGAGCAGATCTATCGTCAACAACATACAAGCTGTGACCATCGCATCTTTACTTTCACTGTCCACCTGTATCCATGAACAAATTTTTCAATGTCTTCGTCGTCTTTTAAGATGGTCGAGAGAGATTTAAGGAAGATTTAGTTATCAATTAATTTCTAAAATGTGCTGGCAATATTTATGAGAGAATTACCTAAAATCACATGGAATACTTAACTGGGAATGGTTGAAAGGTTGGTAAGCATCCACGACATACCTGTTTGTTCTCACTGCATGGTATTTTCGGAAACTGTCTTTTGCTATACCCTCGGTTCGACCCAATCAACTTCAGTAAAACTTGTTAGCTGGAAACTGCACGCTAGCCTCCATGTATGAGTGTGTACACGCCCCCCCCACACACACACGCACACATCTATGCATATATATATAGAGAGAGAGAGAAGGAGAGAGTGGTACAGTCCAAAAGGATCTTGGTACAGGCAGTTAGTTAATATCAAGCATATACACGGTTATATAGATGTCCTAAAGCAGATAATACTTGATCAACAACGTTTATTCATCAACGTGTGTTACATACTTCGTCTCATATCGAATTTAATGGAAATTTCGATCAGAAGACTGCAATTATACAACGCATGGTTTAGCAATGAAAATGACAAATTATGCAATTATAAATTGATAGTTGTAGGAAATGGAGAAGGTAAATACGTACAAAGCACGACATACGTTTCCAAGAAAAGTTGAACAGGTGTTACGTAACTTTAAGGTGTAACATATTGAGCTGGACTTTTTTTCTGGTAGCTTTACAAGTGATTGTCGCAATGAACTTGTAAACTGTAGGTAAAATACTTGAAGTAAAGTCAAGCTAAATATATGTGTTAACCTTTAAGTTATATAGCTTATGTTCAGCTTATTTTTGGAAATATATGTAGGGATTTACCGTCCCCATTTCCTACACCTATACATATACATACACACACACACACACACACACACACACACACACACACACACACACACACACACACATATATATATATATATATATATATATAAGATGTGGCAGAATCAGTTTGCTGAAGAAAAATGCTTTGATACTTAATTCTATCTTATTAACTTTCATTTTTACGCAAATTAGCTTTGCTTTTCGTCCTTTGCAAAATCGATCAAACAAGTATCAGGTTAAATACTAGGGTTGTTACAAACGACTAAAGACACTCAGTGATCGTGACTGAGCCTAGCCGACGCCAAAAACTGAAGTAAAAAAAAGAATTTTAAAAGAACGTGATTCCTAACATAGTCACAAGGCTGATCTTTATTAGCAGTAGAAGCATTAGACAGATGGTATAATACAAAAATGTATCAAGGACTAAAGATATTCATTTAGCAAAGGTTGTCGATGTTGTTGTTATTGTCGCCGTCGTTTAGCCTCATCTTTGATCCAACAAATCTTATGATCAAATATATTTTTTTTACAAGATATGGTGTATCAACGATTACATTATTCAATGAATCATTGCTTCTTTTAAAAAAAGTGGGCAAAGATTTTAATCCAGGTGAAATTGGAAACTATAAAGTACCTCTCTAGAGGGATGACTGGTGAAAAACGCAAGAGCATTAGGTGAGATGCCTTGCATTGTATGTCCCGGTTCTCTACGTTCTGAGTACAAATTCTGCTGTGGCCTTCTTGTGTGGAAAGCTTAATCTTTTGTCCTGTTTAATCCCACTAATTAGTACTTAGTTCCCTTTAGTGAAGTTCACTCTGTTACAAACAATCAGGTTAGGTCTCCGGTTTGAGGATACCTTTCTCCTTTCCTCCCACCAATCTCGAAATCCAAGAAAGGGTTACATGTGTTGCTTTTCTTTCTGACTAAATGGTAAAAAAAAATACCACCTGCAATCGCTGACTATAATATGGTAAATCCTATAACCTTTATGGATCCTGGAGACACTGAGTAATTCATTAGTAAGGTTAACTGTTAGGCAACGAAATATTTGTCATTTCAGTTCTATTCTTACTTAGTAGCCATAGCCTTGGATAAATATAGTAACAGAATAAAGTACTAAGCATTAAAAAGTACTGGGGTCGATTCGTTCGACTAAAATTCTTCAAGGTGGTACCCAGCATGGTTGCAGTCTAATGACTGAAACAAGCAAAAGATATATCTATATATATATACACACGAGGGCGGCGAGCTAAAAAGTTCCTGGCTTTGTCTTAAAGAAAATATAGGAGGATCAATTAATTATGATTTTATTGAACATATTTCCCTCTGAGATTCACACACTTATTGCTGTGGACATTCAGTTTTTCTAAGTCCTGTAAAAGAACTCGAAAGGTTGAGCCTCCAACCAGACATTTCACGATACCTTTAAAGCCATGAACTTTTCAGTATTCCCTCATAAATACATATGTATGTATGTATGTATATATGAATATCTACATTTACAAAATTATCAACACGTTTCCTAAATACTTACCAGAATGTTGGGTTCCGAATCTGAAGTGTATTTAATAAAGGAATCGGTCATTCTATAAATATCGATTTCATGAAATAAGAACTCTTTCACTCAACAATATTGAATACATTCTATTCTGTCTGTAGGCGCATGGGACGTAGAACAGTTTTTTCCTTCCTTTTTCTGAGAAGGGAAAATCATTTCTGTAGGAATGTGAGACTGCATTACAGCGTTGGTTTTCCAGAAGCCTACCTATTCCTCTATTGCAGGTACCGTTTTAGATTGAAATATTGATTTCAAATTTTGACACAAAGCTAATAATTTCGGTGGCTGGGTAAGTCGATTACATTAACCCCACTGCTTAACTGGTATTTATTTTATCGACTCCGAAAGGATGAAAGACAAAGTTGACCGCGGCGGAATTTGAACTCAGAACGTAAAGACGTTCGAAATTCGCTAAGCATTTTGCCCGACGTACTAACGACTTCACCAGTTCACCACCACATTTTTTTTTATTGAAATATTGAAAACAGAAAATATTTTTGAAATTGCATACTATTAATTATTTTTGAATACTCTTGAGAATGACAAACAAGCAACTTGGTTCCTCAACCTCATAAAATGTCTAGCTTTGTACATAAATAATTATTCAATTTTTTAACAACAGCCACATAAAATATTGTCGTTACATTCTGTACATCTTGTTTTCTTTCTTTCTTTTTTTTTTTAGATGGCTGCTAAATATAGTCTTGTTGGTGGTACATTAATCAATATCCTTATTCTGAGCTTTACAATTCAGCTTGTATTCGTCGGAGTTTCGGAAGGCAGACAAGGCTGCCCAGCCAATTCAGTGAAAGAAGTCATATGTTCGTCGTGTTTCAAGCTGCCAAAAACTTTGCAACCACTTGTATCAAAGTGTTGCATCCAGCCTCAAGCGCTCATGCTTTGTGAAAAATGTCTGAGAGACAACGATCATTGTCAAGGGGAAGTGATGGAGCTCTTGAAGCTCTACATACGAAGTGGTAATGTTGTACTTAATCGAAACGACGGCTTAGCTGTCTCACCAGAGAGTGCGTTTGCCAATCGTTACCGATACATGTTATTGAAGAAAGACTACGAGCCTACAACATCAACAATGTCGGCAGATTACGAAAGGTCTTTACTGCCGGAATTTCTAAGACAGTATAAAGCATTCCAGTTAGAAAGGCGATTAGACAAGTTGGTCTCAAAAAGAGAAGCTGAACAAATGGTTGCGGCTCCAGCTGTTGATGAAAGGAAACGATCGGGAAGAGTATTCACGAGCAGATTTCGAAATCGTTACAGTGGTTATTTGTCTCCAACAGTAACAAGATTGGAACCATCTGGAAAAATTCATTTGTCAGATCTTGAAAAATAGATGTTACTACACTTTGAAATCTACCATCTTAAAGTCTAAAATGGTTTCTCATTCGTCAAGATATTTCAAACTCACAATTGTTTCAAACAAATTAAGATGTGCTCTCTCTCTCTCTCTCTCTCTGTATATATATATATATATATATATATATATATATATATATATATATATATATATATATATATGTATATATATAGTCTAAAGATAGCTTAATGCTTCAGATTCATTCAGTCGTTTATTTATATTTATTATCTATTAATAATACTACCGACAGATTCTACGAATGGATTTATTCTTTCTCTTTCACGAGAAATTTGTCTTTACTTATAACATCTATAACTTGATGATTACTTCTATTGCAACAGCTCATTCAGTAGACGACTATTATCAGTTAATTCAACATTCAGCTGGATTTACCAATGAAAAGATATTTATTATTTCGATAAAATAAATATCGGAATCTATTCAGTTAACTCTAGCCTTTCCCCATGATCAATAGACCCTCCATATAATGAGAAAAAATAATCAATATTTATTATGTTCATAATTTCCATCAAGAAACCACGAAACAGTGATTACTTTTTTGCTAAGTTGAATAACAGACGGAAATGGTTGACGAAAATGTCCTCTCAGCTACACATATGGACACACTGCATTACACTTAGTTAATTTAGTTAGAACACTTTTTAAAAACAGACAGTCATTGCCATCTTGATATAAACGGATTCTTTCTTTATCTTTTTCATATTCCGGTTCTAGTTGACTGTGTGCTGATTATTTATTTACAAATTTATGTATTTTCAAATGAAAATAACGATACGATCAATGGCCAAACAAATATAACTATAAGAATAAAACAATGGCATCATTATTTATCGTTTTTACTTACTTGTAATTTCAAATGAAATAAAGTATTCCAGTCTTAATGAACTGGATATTGTTTGTGATCCATGAATTTGCTTCTCGCCATCCACTCTATGGGCTACTCGGCGATGTACGTGCTGAAAACTGTATTCATTTCAATGTTTAATATTATTTGTTTCCAACAGTGATGTTCTCAATTTGTTTATGTCGAAGGAATATATGTATCAGCACATCTCCGGGAAATAGTGTGTAATGTTAAGACAGCAGGGTTGAACACGGCCAAGTGAAATGCTTTGTTTCGTCTGTATTTCACCTGAGTCTTTGTTACTGTTGCTGCTGCAGTTGCTGCCGCTTGTCACACGTAATGGAAAGAATGCAGATGAAAAAAAAACATCTATTTCTGATTATAACAGTTACGGGATTTCTAAAATTTAAAATAACGATGAGAGGTCCATCCCGTTGAAGTATCTGTTTAATTAACTAAGAGAAATTACCATCGTCTTTTGAACATCGCATTAAAAAAAAAATTACTCTTCTTAAAGGCCATACTAAAGATTTAAAGTCATAAATTATTTTGAACAGCACCAGAAATAGATGAGATTTCGATGTCACTATTGGTTGCTAAATAACTCGAGTGCCTTGATCTGCAACCATTGTAAATTGTTTTCATGAGAGTTTTATAATCATTAGAATTTGCAGAAGTGTTAGTTAAGATCTGTTTCAACTCCAACAATTTCAACAAGTTACCTTGTTTGCAACACCTCTGTTAGTGAGTTAGTGAATTGCGCTTCTGATCTTTTGATCATTCTTCTTTCTACTTTAATATACTCAAATTTTAAGACAGACAGGCCAAGTAATTAAATGGTAATGTTAGTGAGAGTAAAATTTAATGTTCTCACAGTGTTTATCAAATCGATTTTGAATTGGTTGTTTATCATTGACCTCTCCATTCCTCAGTTCTAAAAGGTTTATCCATTTGTAAATTTATTATATCAATTCTTAAATAGAAACCATTTTACTGGCGACTGAAAAGATTTTCATCTTACACGTTTGTGAAGTTGAACTTCACAAACGTGTAACATGTTAACATTTTATAGGAATTTAACATATCCACTCAATAGACTTCTTTCAAGCATTAAAAACAAATCAAACACCTTAAATTTAGTGCCATATTACAGAATCTTCAATATGGAAAATCAATTTGATGGTTTTTTTTTCATATCCAAAGTAGCTTCTAACATCTAATTAAAATTTTACATGAAACCTTCTGACGAGGTAAAAATTATACGATGAAATATATTTGAAGATTCACAATTTCTTTCACGATAGAGTTGTTGCTGAAGGTGGGCAGTGGATAGACATTTTTCTTCAATCGAAATCACCTTAGCAAGATCCATAAAGCACTTCTAGGCAAAAGTCTTGGGGAAAATGGGTGAGTGCCATTAATACATACTTCAGATAACAAATAAATAACACCAAAATTATCAGCAGGAAATAAAAGAACGTGTAAAAGAATTAATAGTAATATAATGCAATTCATAAGATGCTAATAATGGAGCCAATAAAATAAAATTCAATGAGACAGTAATAAAAAGAGATAGGCATGAAGAAGCCAAAGATTAAGTGGCCGAAGGCAAATGATGCAGCTAGCTATAAGAAATTCGACGACGAGGTAGTAAGAATGACCACCAAATTCAAAGGTGACGACGAACAAAAGCTCGAGAACTTGGTTAACATAATTTATCGGGAAGGAGAGAAACGATATGGACTTGAAGCAACAGGGAATGGAGAATCATCGGCAAAGGGCGGACCATCGAGGAGAGAAATACGGATCGCAAAGATACGAAAAGAGAAGAAACATCTCAGGACCAGATGGAGGGATGCAAAGGGGGTGGAAAGAGAAGATCCAAAACAACTACACGAAGAGATAAAAAAGCGGCATCGAGACCAACTTAGGAAGGAAGAAGGAAGAACAGAAAAAAAGAAGAGAGAAAAGAACTATTGTAGTTTTGTAAACAACCTGTATCAATATGCTAAACGTTTCTTTACTGAAAGTAAGAGCGGAAGAAGAGCTCGAACACAATCTTAAAGAGACAAACGGCGACGCTGATAAAAATAAAGTACTTCCAGAAATGCTCAGGCTGAAGAAACCACCTGAGCCAAGAGTGCCATTCGATTTGAGTGACATCAGACGGAAAGAAATGGATGAGTTCATTAGAAAAGCAAGAGCAAAAAGTTCACCAGGGAATGATGGAGTTGGCTACAAGGTTTATTGGTATTTCCCAAAATTGGGTTTACGACTATTTGTATTGATAAGAGAAATGTGGAAGAAGAAAGACGTAGCATAACGATGGTGTATAACTGAATGTATCTATTTACCTAAAGAGAGAGGGGCAAAAAACACTAGGGTATTTCAGACCCATTTTACTGCTAAATATCGATGGGAAGATCATGTATGGAATTATTGCCAGGCGAATCATAATATTCGTATGGCATAACAGATATGTTAGTGAAGCAATCCAGAAGGCAGGGATCCCTGGATACATAGAACATACATTTGCCATCTGGAAAGCTATCATCAACTAAAGAAAAACCTGTACATTGTATGGCTAGATCTTGCCAACGCATATGGATCTATTCCACACGCACAGATTCAAGCAGCTATGGACTTCTTTTGGATTCCAGATGTTCAACGAATGCTGGTGTGTTACTGCGATAAATTGAGGAAAGTTCACAACGGAGTGACAACGGCGAGAAGTAGGTATTGCAGCTGGATGCACGATATCAATCATCTTATTTGTGCTAATCATGGAGATGTTACTAAGATCAACAAACTGTGAGAAATCTGTTACAAGGACACCATTAAGGAATTTTATGGACGACATTACTGTATTGTCAGAAAGTAGAAAAGCAGCAGATGAAACGTTAGAGCGGTTGGACGAAATGATAGGATGGGCAAGAATGAAATTCAAAGCTAAGAAATCTCTAAGTGTGGCATTCGCGAAAGGAGTCCAAAAAGAAGTGAAGTTCAGGATAAGAGGTGAATATATACTAACGGTGAAAGAACAACCAGTAAAGCGTCTCGACAGATGGTACAGAGATTTACTAAATGATAAGAAGCAACGCAAAGAAACACACGATTTAGTGGAACAAGGTCTAAAGGCAATTGACAGAACAACATTACTGGGGAAATTCAAATTCTGGATACTGCAATTTGGACTGTACCCAAGGATAATGTGGCCATTGCAAATGTATGAAATAGTCTCGAGTAGAGTAGAAAGGATGGAACAAAGGCGCAATGTGTTTATAAGAAAATGGCTCGGTCTTCCTAAACCACTGAATACAACTGCACTATATGGAAAATCTATGCTGCAACTACCGATAATATCAATCGTCGAAGAATATAAAGCAGGAAAGGCGAGGACAGTAATGATGCTAAGGTATTCGAAAGATCAGAACATCCGAGAAAATCCCACAAAGGTACGAACATAGAGGAAATGGAAAGCGGAAGAAGCAGTAAACAGCGCGATCGGAAAGCTAAGGCATGCCGATATAGTCGGAGCAACGCAAGAAGCAATAGCCGGTCTAGGGTTGCACAATTTCAAACCATTTTGCATGAGCAGTGTAAAAGTGATGAAAGAAGCAGTGGTACACAAAGTGAGAAAGGAGAAAAAAGAAAGGTGCAATGTAGTCGACACGGACAGTACTTGAGATGGGAGGAATATGTGGTCAGTCGCAGAATCTCATGGAAGGAACTTTGGACTTGGGAACAAGCAAGACCATCCTTCCTGATCAAGTCTAGCTTCGAAGTTTTGACTTCACCGGCCAATTTAGTCCGGTGGAACATACAAACCACTGATGAATGTAGATGCGGAGAGAAAGCGACGGTAAGACATGTTCTGTCAAACTGCAAGCTAGCACTAAACAGATATACAATCAAGTCTTCGGTGTAATAAGCGCAGCACTCAAGGAGAAGATCGAGGGATATAATAGGGGAGAGTACCCAAAAGTGGAAAAGCGCGGAAGGATATGCTTCCAGAAGGAGGGAAAATGACATAAGATCAGGCCTCCAAATAAAATATACGAGATAGACAAAAGATAGAAGGGATACTGGGAGCTGGCCGCGGATTTGGTAAGACTTAATATTTCCACTCATAAAATCAACAAAAAGACCGGACTTAATCCTATGGAACACAGAACAATATATTAGAATTTTGCTAGAGCTGACAGTGCCATGGGAAGAGAACATTGCTAATGCAGAGCAACGGAAGGAGAGGTTAATTGAAGAGTGCAAGGAACAGGGGTAAATTGTCGAGTATTACCACCTGGCAGTGGGGGCTAGAGGCTTTATTGAAAGGAAAATGGGGCATTTTCGAGCTCAGAGCTGAGAAAAGTAATAAGGATACAGGAAGCAGTCGACAAAGCCAGTTTCTATACATGGCTGAATGAGAAGACTCGAAATGGTTTGAAAGCCATAAAATGCCAACTGGGAAATAGCGACGCTAGGTGAGGCTGGCTAGCACTTAAACAGCGTTGCTGCTTGACAAGTGGGCCAAGGGAACTATCTCATTCATTGCGCGCCCTCACCCCCAATAGTTCCAAGGCTTGTACTACCAGACAACTAGTCGGCTCTGACTGCTGGAGCTGAAACTAACACGATTCTGTTGGAAGGTATGTTTAGAGAGGGCGCGGGCCAAAACTACGCGCCCTTCCCTTCCATTGGTCAGTTGAAGCTTAGATTGTCACGTGACAGCTGGCGCTGGCTGCTGGTGTCTCCCGGCGAGTATTTTAAGGGAAATTTGGCAGGGCGTTCATTCGCCCGCTGATATTTGTTGATGCTGCATCGAAGAAACCTAAGAATAAAAGGCGAAAGAAAAAAGGAAAAAAAAAAACGCACTCAACTCCAGAGCTGAAGACACCTCCGAAAGTGGCGGCCCTGCCACGTCGAAAACTGTAGAGGAGTAGGGGTCGAAACTTGACGTGGTTCCTCCTGATGATGTCCTTAGCCACTGGATCCTATAAAGGAACTGTTGAGGTAGTGAACCACGAAACGTTGTTGGAATTCCTCCCGTAAAAAGACAATCTATAATCATATTAAAATTAAGAAAGCTGCAAAATTGCGCAAGGTACTTGTTAACCTTGAATTTAAAGAGATCACGTTCATGTTTTGAAGGAAAACAATGAAAGTAAAGTTTATTACCCAATGTGGTTGTTCTAGAAAAAAAAGCTTCATGCTGCGTGTTCATGAGATATTCAAGAAGCATGAAAGCGAGTCACTAAATCTAAATCTGCCAAGGAATTTCTCAACTGGTAAGAGCAAGAAATAAACTCCTTCCATATGAGTAATATTTGAAAAGAGCCTAATTTGTATCATTCAACCGGGAAAGAATGGAATCCCTCCCAATCTAATTTTGAGTATCTGAACACTATCTGATAGGTTAGCATATCAAAAGATTCTTCGCTCTACACTCCAATACAACAACCAAACAGTTATCTGATCTACAAAATGGAAATGACTCAGCTACAACACAATAAAGATATTTAGTCAGGAAAAGATAAATCAAATCAAGATTATGATTACTGATATCCAGAACATGAGCTTGAGAATCAAAAGTTTCAGTTAGTTCATATACTACGGAGAAATCATATCAGTGTTTGCCATCAATATCTATTTGGTTGGAATATAACCAGCCTTTAAACACGCAGATATCGGTAGATGGATAATCCACAAAAATGTTATCAATTTCTACGTAATAAACGTATATGCAACATATTAACCTCAAATGATAATTGTCAATTTCTGAAGTCATTAAGGGATGAAATATAACTTGATTTTTGTAGGTTATTTCAATCTTTAACTATCCTGCGAAACAAATCTGTTGTTCTCTCGTTCTGAGTCGAAAAGCAGATTTTAAACTGCTACGCGTGTGACCTTGGTCACTTTTTTTAGTCTTCAAAGATATTGTAATTTGGTCTTTTAAGATATTGTAAGCCAATTCCTGCCAGTGGAATGAAACATAATGTATAATTAGAGAAGTTCACTAAAGTCATTCCCCTTTTAATCCCTGTTTGGGCATTTAAGTAGCAATCACACAATTAGAATTTATAAAAGCATCACAATTAAACATCTGAACAACACACTTTAACACTAGTTACAATAATATGGTTTTCATAAGAGCTAACACTACGAATAAAAATTCCCATTGTAATCTCTTTTCAAATCAACATGCTACCTTCGTCACATAATGTGTTCGTTACACTTATATTCAATCGCCTCTTAAGAACTGAATGAGGACTGTTTGGTCTCTAGTGTTCCAACATTAAAAGACATTTCAATGAATGACTTTGTGACACCAAACAACTGAGAGTTACAATCACAATGAGTCCTTTCTTGAAAGGTTTTAAGATACTACATTGTCAAAATTATTGATATTATATACTAAGTTATCACCTTCTCCACGAAACTTTAGATCTTGTGCCTATAGCAGAAAGGATATCACATAATGAATTAATGAATTAACTAAGGTATTCTGTTTTCACTGATTACTTCCTATCTGATATAATTATAGCAACTGCGAGAAGAAAATTCTAACGCATAATATCCGAACACTTTAAATTAGTAAATATAACCAAATGTATCAAAAAGTTTATACTTACATAAACCAAAACGGATAAAAGCTAATAATGAATTAAATTATGATAGTGTCAAAAGTCTTATTCAAAAACAGACTGTAAAGAAAAACGTAGTTGTATAGCTAAGAAGGCTATGTTGTTACAGATTTAATTTTACTGTGCTACGCTTTGGATAAATGTCTTCTACTGTAGACTCGATTTCAAGACCTATCACAATTGAAAACGAAGACAACTTAACAGCAACATTAAAAAACACACATAGTAAAACATGCTAATAAAAATAGGTCTTCACAAGGGTGGATGCTCCCTGGACTTGTCTTTGTAAAATATTTTTTACTCCAGAATTAAAAGCACACTGGATACATTCAGATTAATCGCCTATTTTGCTCTAGTCTAATCACACCGCGACAGAAAAGTATATTGAATGAAAAGATACTAATTTGTGATTGAGGACCGAATCCCTTACAAATGTAATTCAACTATTCAGATTACAGGTAATGATTGGCCAATGGAAATTCAGAGCCATGCAACAATCAACCAATATGTGTATGCATGCTTTCTGCTGGTTAGACACAAGCCCTTATATTTTACGTTTGTGACTTGGTCCTCTCCGAACTTTCATTCTTTTTCTGCCTGCAGAACCACCGCCACCCTGCCTCATTTGGATACTCTGTCCTCCACTGTTACATGTGGTAACCTGGTGTTTTCACATGTCTGAAAGAGTCACCTCTTAGGCAGTTTACCACATGGCCTGAAGCTTGGGAAGCCTTAACGAAACGTCAGAAGTACATAGCTATCATAATATACTATCATACTTATTTCCTCAGTAATAGTGTTTGTCACATGAAAATCTTTCTTTATTCTACTCATGTCTCAAAATGCTGACGTTAGAATACACCGTAAATTTCAGAGTGTGCTGCAGTCGTCGGTGGTCAGCTGGCGGATTAGTTTCAAATACTTACAGGTCGAAGACAAAGTTTTTCACTTTTTCTCACCATTTTCATTGTCATCCAAAAATTTGTCATGAAAGATCTGAAAGATCGGAAGAAAATCTAACACTGATTTGATAGATACAAGATATATACCAGTGACACAACCCTAATATCTTTATCTTTGACAAATTGAATAATAAGATAGATGAAGCATGTAAAAGAAAACGGTACACGAACATAATTGGCATAAAGTACCAGTTCATGAAGGCGGCGAGTTGGCAGAAACGTTAGCACGCCGGGGGGAAACGCTTAGCGGTATTTCGTCTGCCGCTATGTTCTGAGTTCAAATTCCGCCGAGGTCGACTTTGCCTTTCATCCTTTCGAGGTCGATAAATTAAGTACCAGTCACGCACTGGGGTCGATGTAATCGACTTAATCCCTTTGTCTGTCCCCTCTATGTTTAGCCCCTCGTGGGCAGTAAAGAAATAAGAAACGTTAGCACGCCGGGGGAAACGCTTAGCGGTATTTCGTCTGCCGCTATGTTCTGAGTTCAAATTCCGCCGAGGTCGACTTTGCCTTTCATCCTTTCGGGGTCGATAAATTAAGTACCAATTACGCACTGGGATCGATATAATCGACTTAATCCCCTTGTTTGTCCCCCCTATGTGTAGCCCCTTGTGGGCAGTAAAGAAATAAGAAACGTTAGCACGCCGGGCGAAATGCTTAGCAGTATTTCGTCTGTCTTTACGTTCTGAGTTCAAATTCCCCCGAGGTGACTTTGCCTTTCATTCTTTCGTGGTCGATAAATTAAGTACCAGTTGCGTACTGGGGTCGATCTAATCGACTGGCCCCCT